>NW_008703585.1:324674-369463 GCF_000326865.2 Helobdella robusta
GGCATTTGTATGCGCAGATCGTCTTTTCTTACGTAAGTCTCCGCGGAGATTTCGCAGAAGCGGAAGAAGATGATGATGATGACGACGACGATGATGATGATGACGACGACGATGGCAACGATAAACCTGATGAAAACTATGATAATAACGAAGTTGAAATCGTTTGTGATGACGACGATGACTACAAAGATGATGATGATGACGACGAAGAGAATTATGCAGAGGAGTTCGTGCAAACACAAACCAATAAAGAATGCAGTCAGTCCCTAAGCCACTCTACACCATGTCTCCAGCTAGGTTCTCCTATTTCAATTCATTTTTATTCATATTTTCAAAACAAAATCCTATCCAAATCTCAACAGTTTTAATAGAATTTAACGTAAAACGTTTTTTTCGTGATAAATTTGACGGATTTTTCTTAAAATTGAATGTTTTCAATCAATCAATCAATTAGCTTATAAAGCGCTATTTCTGAGATGTTCAACAGCGCTCCTCAATGAATTTTGCAAACAGATGGGTCTTGAGATCCGCTCTGAACTTCGCAAGTGATGGAGAAGTAGTCAGAGAAGTAGGTAGAGAGTTCCAGAGAAAAGTTATTCTCAATGTCCAAGTGTTGCTAAATTACGCTTCAGAACACGTATTTCAGGTCAAAAACATTCTCAATTATTAACCATACATTCTCCATCTGTGGCATTTTAATTTTACACTTCGAAAAAAATTTAATACCTTCCATATTTATAACAGAGAATAAACATAATTTTTACAGAAAAAAAAACAAAATAAATTATGACGTAATTATAAAATTATAAGTTTTTTGAGAATAATATTTAATTTTATTTTATTTATTCGTTTCCACGGTATGCTGGCGCGTGTATATGGTTCATCGCTTTGATGATGACGACGACGATGATGTAATTGTGACTATTATGATAATGATGACCAAGAATGATTCAAATTCTAAAATTCACAGTTTCAAAAATGCAAAAGCCTTTCTCTCAATCTCTTTCTTTCTCTCTCCCTCTTTTTCTCTCACTCTCTCTCTCTCTCTCTCTCTCTCTCTCTAACTCTCCTTTACTTGTAGAGAGTTTATTACTTCTCGTGATTTCGTTAACCACATGCGAGCACCACATAAAGTATATTTTTATAGCGCTTTGTTTTTCAACTTCAAACGACGTTTTTCTTCTTAGTTTTTGGTTCGCAGTTTTGATTTTATCCCAGCTTCTTGACCACTTTCAAGTCACCGTTCCAACTTATCCGTGAGTTTCTGCCAGCATTTTCAATTTATTTTCGATTCGTTTTTTTTTGAGATTTTTTTTTTCGCTAATACATCACGTCCTGGGGGTGCAAGCGTAGTTTGTTGTTAAGGAGTTCTTTATGGATGGCTGGTCGGTGTTGATGATGGTGATGGAGTTGTTGTTGGAGTTGTTGTTGACGATGGCGAAGATGATGGTGGTAATGATAGTACTACTACTAATGACGACGATGATGATGACGACGAAGAAGAAGAAGGTGATTTACACCATATACACTTAATTAGTGACATTACTCCAAATATGATACTATCATGTCGAAATTCTCTTCAAATATCCTCACCGAAAAGCAATATGTACATTCGTTCATATGTTATTTACGTGAGGTTAGCTCTTCTTAACCTTTTCTAGATTTTCCATGCCTCATAAACATTACGGAAAATTATTTTTTTTATGCCAGTAAAAACAGATACTAATAATGCTGGTACTACAACTACTACTATTACTGCTATGGCTGCTGCTGCAAATACTAGTAGTAGTTGTAGTAGTAGTAGTAGAAGTAGTTGTAGTAGTAGTAGCAGTAGTAGTAGAAGTAGTTGTAGCACTAGCAGTAGTTGTAGTAAAAGTAATAATAGTAGTTGCAGTAGTAGTAGTAGTAGTTTAGTATAGTAGTAGTAAAAGTAGTAGTAGTAGAAGTAGTAGTAGTAGTTGAAGTTGTAGAAGTAGTGGTAGTAGCTCTGGAAGTAATAGTAGTAGTTGCGGCTGTAAAAATGGCAACAACAGGCGATAAAGAACCTATTGTTTGCAAATTGAATGTAATAAGTTGATTTACTTTAGTTTGGGAATTTAGTATGATTGTATAAAAGTATGTATTTCTGTTTTTCGTTATTGTATATCTTGTATATGTTGTTGTTGTATATTTTGTATTAATTTGTTGTATATTTTGTATACATTTTTGTGTTTTGTTTGTATTATACTTTTTTGTTTTATAGCTGCGATAGGAAAAAAAATATGCTAAATTAAGATTTACGGTCAGCATACATTTTCTGTTCCATTTTTGTTATGTTTCGCTATGTTTCGATTATTATATATCTGTGTGTATGTGTATTTGTGTACGTGTGTGTGTGTGTGTTTACACGTGTGTGTGTGTGTGTGAAAATATTATGATGAAAATAAAAAAAAATACAATCAAATATTCAAGCCTTGAAACCCATTTTGAAAATTCAAAACAGCGACAAAGACATTAAATTACATACAAACAAACATACAAACAAACATACATACATACAAATCTACAAGCATACATACAAACAAACGTACAAAAACACAAACATACAAAAAAGCAAGGGCACATAGAACATAAACAACATGTATATTCCTACTAAGTCAGATTGCTAGTATATTATGTTGGCTTTTTTTTTGCTTACTTGTGTTTATGTAATGTATGTGAGTACGTGTGTGTGTGCGTGTGTTTGCTTCTGTGTGCGTGTGCGTGTGTTGTTAAAACTCCAAGGCTTAAAGCAAACGTCAATCAGTCAGACAATAGTTAGATAGGTAGGTAGGCAGCTAGCTAGCGGTTTGAACGTGTTAAACTTCATTTAATGAGAGACATGCATACATTCTACCTTTCGTTCATTCATTCATTTGTTCATTCGTTCGTTCGCTGTTCGATTATTCGTTTATTTATTTGCTCATATGGATCTGTCATTCACCCATTCATAAATTCATTAATTCTATCAGTTCATTCAATCATCCATTCATTCATTCACTTGTTTATTCATTCTTTCAGTCATTCATTCACCCCCTAAAAATCATACCCGCCATTTAATACCGGTGTATACAAACAAATACACAAATAATGTAACTTACGAAACACGAGTTCGCATAGGCTAAGCGTGGATAGCTGAATGTTTTTTGGCACCTTGTTAACATGTAAAGTGGAAATTTGTTTGTACTTTTTGTATTTGTGTGTTTTGTAAGTTATATGTCTTGTATTCGTAGTTGTTTAGTAAGTTTATTGGCATGCTTGTGTGTTTTGGGATGTCTATTGTATGTTTGTTGGTGTGTTTGTATTGTATGTGCGTGACATTTTCTGCTTTGTTGGTGTGTCTGCATATTTACGATTTACAGCTGCATATGTATGTATATGTATGCACTGATAAAATCTTGTGTAATGTTGCTAGCGTTAAGTAGATTCGCCGAGACTTTACGGTTGAGTTTTGGTGTTGTTGTTGTTGTTGCTGTTGTTGTTGCTTCTGTCGTTGTTGATGTTGTTATTGTTGCCTTTGCTTTTAAAGTTGATAATTTTGTTTTTGTGGTTGCTGTTGTTGTAGTTGTTGATGTTGATGTTTTTGTTGTCGATGTTGTAGTTGATGATGCTGTTATTGTTGTTGTTGATGATGATGCTATAGTTGTTGTTGTTGTTAAAACAAAACTATTGATAAGAAACTCAATGATAAGGTTTTAAAGTGTTGAAAGCAACTATCGACCAAAAATACACATAATTCAAGACTTCTTCATTTCATTCCAGATCATTCTATATTATTTATCCAAAATTTTATAGATAAATTTACTAAATAAATAAATAAATAATTTAATTAGTTTTTTTATGTGTGTATTAATTAATTAACTAATAAATTAAATTTTCATTAAATTAAATAAATTAAATTATTAAAAATATTTTATCGAAAAGAAAATTAATAATTTTAATTATACTTTTATGAAGTTTTTATTACGAAAGAACCAAATAATAATAATTATAAAAATAATAATAAGAAGAAAAAAACAGAAAATAATAAGAATAATAAGAATAGTAAAAAATAGTAAAAATAATAATCATCATGAAGCTTAGAAAATGAAAGAGTAATTGAATTAGAAACGTTTAAAATTAAATAAATTTAAGAAGAAAAAAAAGTTTAATTAAATTTTGAAAATAATTATAACAATAATAATAATAATAACAACAACAACAACAACAATAATAATTACATAAAAAGGTTTCTCAATGAAGGCTCTGATTGTAATAAATCTTGTGAGAAATTTTTTAAATTTTTTAATTACACAATTAGATGATTCTTTTAACTAATCGTCCTTCCTTTTTTCTGAATTTGTATGTATGTTTGTATGTGAGTTTGTATATGTGTTGACGCATTTTTGTATGTGTGTTTGTATGTTTGTTTGAACGTATTTTCGTATGTGTGTTTGTATGTATGTTTTAATGGATATTTGTATGAATGACGATATTTGTTTTTTAATGTATTAAAGTGCGTGTGTGTGTGTGTGTATTTATGTAATGTTATATGTCTTTTATGTACGTTTGTTTTTGTTTTAATTAATATCTGTATATGTTTGGTGTGTGTGTATGTGTGTGTGTCTGTTATTGTATGTTTTTATACTGTTTAAATAAAAAAAATTTTTTTTAGGAAGACGTGATTATGAGAGCTTAATTGTGAAATCAAAATTGACATTCAAAATGATACTGCTTTTCTGCTTATGTGTTTTTGTTCTGTCTTACACATGTGAAAATGTTAGCATAGTGCTTGTCAAATTAATTATTCAAGCTTCAATTTTGAAAAAATTTTTATAAAATGACATCAATAAATTTTATGTAAAATGTTAATTTTAGTTTTGATTTGAGATCTGAGTTAAAATCTGCCTTTAAGATTTTGTTTGACTTCAAGTGAATGTTGCTGCTTGTATGTGTGCGTGTTAAAATTAAATTTTTTCTAGTATAAATAATTTTTTTTACATATTTTAATTGAAAAATCAATAAATTGTTTTATACACAAAAAACTATTTATTTATAAGGACTGATACCCGATACTAGAGTAAAAGAACTTAAAAATTGTACATTTATTTTAAACGTTATCGATAAATCAAGTTTGTGTGTTTGTATGTATGTGTTTGTCTTGTATCTGTTGAAGTGTTTATGTGTTTGTATGTGTTTGTGTAAGTGTGTATGTGTTTGTGTGAGTGTGTATGTATCTGTGCAAGTACTTATGTGTTTGTAAAAGTATGTATACGTCTTTGTCTATGTGTCTATATTTTTGGTTAGATATTCAGATATTCATGTTTCTATAATTAATTATTAATAATAAAGATATCAGGGAAGGCAATCAATTTATGCGTGAATTTAATTATACAAAAAACACACATTTCGACACACGTGTTTTCTTCGAATAATAATAAATAGCATAATTTATGCATTTTGTTTGGGACATCATAATGAAATTTGGCTAGAAGATAAGTTAGAACATAATTAATATAATAACATTAAGGTATAGAAGAGTTTTTATCATATAATCATCTTAGTATTTTTCAATTGTATATGTGTTAGTATTATATACCTTTAATAATTGAATAGGATTGTATATCATTGAATTAATTATACACTATATATTATCATGAGAGTAACTTAATGACACATACCGTCAAAGTTGTGCTTGTTTTTAGCATAATTTATGTAATTATAGTCATAAATTAACATACGTAAGTTTTTCATAATTTATAACATCTCTTCTCTAGCTATGAAAATTAAATGAGTTACACTTACAAATGATTTATAAACTTGTAAAACATTTATTAACTCTATACAAACTACATGAAATATTTTAATTTATGGATTATCTCGACTTTTCGTTATTTTGATATACAGGTATATATATTTTTTATTTTTAAGAGATATTCTTGGTAAAATTTCATTGAAAAATGATGTATTTATACAGAATTCGATGTCAAATCAATCTGTGTGTATGTGTGAAAGTGTGTGTTTGTTGTTGTTTGTATTTCTTGATATGTGTGTGGGTTTGTGTGAGCCCATGTAAGACTATTACTACAAAAACTTCGAGGTTATTTCAACTGTGCCAGAAAATAAACCGAATTTTTGAGAAAAAGGATTGTGATCAACAACTGATTAACCACAAAGAAATCTATCTATCTATAAACCACAGTTTTATTTAAAAAAATCTGTTAAAATAAATTGCATATAATAGTCAATAAACAACTATATAAAAATGATTATAGCGAAGTCATTATAGTAAAAAAATTTCATATTTTCAATATTCATCGCGTTATCATGTCACTACACACTGTGTAAATTGCCAATAAACAACTGAATAATAAATAAACAAATTGATTTTGGTTGGCCAGAAATAGTTGAAAAATAAAAATCTATTTATTTAGTGTTAAAAATTAATTTTATATGATAGAACACTATTTTTATTGTTTTTATTATTTTTTAAAATTTTTAATTAAAAAGAATGTTTAACTACAATTACACATATACACATAAACAAGCATACATACATACATACAAACGAACATACACACACACACAAACACATACATGCACATACACACACACAAACACACATACAAACATAAACAAACACATAGAAGCACAGACATCCTTATCTTTCGAAGCTAATAATAAAAAACTGTTAACAATTTTATTGCACCAGGTATAAATGATTTACGTCCTTGTTTATCATGCACTTTTTGATGCTATTTCAATTCTATGTACTTAATTTTTCAATAGAATTGTTTGCTATTGTCACTTTAAATATATGCATAGAATTCAATTTAACAATAATTTTTTCGTAAAAAGTTTGAATATTTTTTATTCTCAAATTAATTGGATTGGATTCTCATGTTATCATTGTGAATTAATATCATTAATAATAAATCAATTTTCACATGATAATTATACATACAACAATATTAATCCACATATTTTTAAAAGAAATATTGAAATTTTGATATAATTAATAGTTTTATAAAAGAAATGAATAAAATAAGATAATAAATTCAACAACATTCGTAGTGAATTGTTCAGGAAAATCCAAAATTCAAACGCAGAATACTTTCACCCCCCATTCACATTCAGTAAATGTCGCTATCAAAAATGTGGTCAAATAAATCATTGCAAAAATCTTACAAATGTTTATTCATAATATAGTAAAATTAACATAATTTGTGAACCGAATTCGAAACTTTTAATTAGCCTCAATAGTTTGGCAACCGAAGTTCAAAATTTCTTTCCACTCCCTGGTCTATGCAATAGTTTTATTTCAATCCCTACACAATTCATTTTCATTCCCTAGTATTCGCCGATGAAAAAAAGATCGAATTCAACGTCTATTTCAAAGAATTTTATATATTTTAGAGATATTAAATAGAAATATGGGTCTTAAAATGTGTCAATGATATCATTTGTCAACCAATTCAAACAATTTTTTACAAAAAATTCTTAAAAATCTAGCTAACATCATACGCAACGTGTGTAAGTCCTTTGTTGTGTGTGTACGTATGTATGTGTGTGTACGTGTCTGTCTTGTGTTGTGGTTTGGTGTGGAGGTATGTGTGTGTTTCTGTTCTGTGGTGTTTGTACCGTGTTTGTAAGAGTCATGTAGTGTGTATTGGAGGTGAGAATGGGAATGGAAATCGCGGGGATCACACATGTTTATGGTAAAACTTAATTTTCAGGAAAACGCAGGAATGAGTTTAAAAATAGGGTATGAAAATTTTCGGGATTGTTGTCATGAATGTGAATTCGGAAAGGAATGAGAAAAAAAATGTGAGAGAATTGAGATCAAATTTCAATTCCCACCTCACCTCTGTTATGTATAAGTGTGTGTAAGTCCTGTGTTGTGTGTACACTGTGTTTGTATGCTTTGTGTCACGTGTTTGTGCGTGTATGTCCGTCTTTTGTCGTGTGTGTTCGTGTATAAATACTAGTGTTTGTATGCAGCAAACTCAAAAAAACACAAAATCATCATATAAACGTAGCGGCAATAATAATAATAATAGAAACGACATGCAAAAAATTCGAAAAAAATATATATTAAAACAGATTAAGAAAGAAAAAGTATGAGACAGAACGAGAGAGAGAGAGAGAGAGAGAGAGAGGAAGAAGAAAAAGAGAGATTAATTGATTGACAAAACAGAACAACGAAATGCGGCTACAGTCATAAATAAGCTGAAGGAGATAATGTTGTGTAGAAAATAGAATTTCTCCAGCGGATATAAACCAGATAGGCAATATATTAAGAAACTGAAAAGAGAGAAAGAGGGGGGGGAAGAGAAAGTAAGAGATAGGGAGAAAGTGTGAGAGATGCCAAGAAAGGGACAAAACCCTAAAAACAAAGAAAAAACGAAACGACAAAGCAACTGAATAACAAATCTAACTTCTATCTGTCCAGCCCAATCGAGCCAAGTGACGAATTATCCAATTTTGTTGATTGTGACGTGTTGTTGTTGTTGCTACTGCTGCCTTTCATGCTGTCGATGTTGTTGTTGATGTTAATGTTGATGTTGTGATTCATGACGTCATTCGTGACGTTTCTTTTTGTTTTTTTTTTCATTCTTATTTCTCTGGCGACAATTTGGAAGGTTTGAATGTATCCGTAAGAAAAACTTGTAATAATTACAATTGCCATTGATGTTTTTTAAATGGTTGTTGATGTCTATCAATCAATCAATCAATCAATCAGTGATTGACAGTTGATTTTTTTCGTATTGGTTACCTGTGTTTCGATTACTTCAATTGAGTCAGTCAATACTGTTATCTTAACTTGAACTTATAACACATATAAAACCTTTATTAATAAGCAATTACTTTATTTTAATCAACTATCACAACTGCTTTTTTCATTAAAAAAATTAATTTTGTCGGTATTATTCGATCTTTAATTGATCAATTAATTAATTTATACGTTTGTGTATTTATTTATTCACTGCAATCATTAATCTTGAAAAAACTGTCGAAGAGTAAATTTTTATCAGCGTTTATCTTTCAAAGGGTAATGAATTAAAATACATACAGCCAAATAAGAACATACACAACATTATCACTTGCCGTTAATGTAAAATATATTTCCATAATTCTTACAGAAAGCTTATACGATGTTCGACAAAAACCACAACTTAAAACAAATAAAACGGTTAGACATTTTTCTCTCTCTCCTTCTCTCTCTCTCTCTCTCTCTCTCTCTCTCTCTCTCTCTTTCTCTCTTTCTCTATATAAAAAAATGAAAAAAATGATTTACCGCTATGGTTTTCTTGCACAAGAAGCAGTTACAAAATTGAAAAATTGTGAAAAACTATCAAATCGTAAATATGATAATAATGGTTCACTTATGTTGTTTGTTTGTTTGCTTGTGTATATTTGTATGTGCGTGTGGGTGTTTGTATGTCTTTCTGTGTGCGTGTTTGTGAGAGTGTGTGTGAGTGTGTGTGTGTAGAATACTATTTTGTCATCCATCGTCATTCCTTCCTTATCATCATTAACACCATAATCCTTATACTCATTTTCGACGATAATGATGATGATCAACATGAGAAAGAGATAAGGAAAAAGAGAAAGAGAGGGGAAGAGAAAGAGAGAGAGAGTAAGGATGCAAAGAAAAAGACGAAGTTATATAAGTATATTCGTATTACAACGTGAACGAACGACCATGAAATCAAATCAACACTCGACTATGATTAAGTTTGGTTTGAAATATCGGAGATATAAGATAGAGAGATGGGTAAAGAACTCGCGCGAAAGAAAGAAGAAGTTGAGAGAGAGAGAGAGAGTGAGAGAAAGAGAGAGAGAGAGAAAGAGAGAGGACAATAAACAGTAGTTTCAATCTTGATTAATATAAACAAGATGTTCAAAAACTCAATGTATACATATGAATGTACGTTTCTTTGTTTTTGTGTGTGTGGGTGTGTATGTTTGTATGATAAGTAATCTGCTTGTTTGTATGTGTGTTCGTACGTTGGTATGTTTGTATGTATGATGAATAGATTAACCTTTGTTTATCATTCTGGTGTCAGACGCTATATTAGCTTTAGGTGCATTTGTTGATGTGCCACTGGCTATTGAGTGATGTGGTGTAGTTGTGTATGCAAGTTTGTTTGTACCTGTGTGTGGTTGTGTGTGTGTCTGTATGTGTGTGTGTTCGTGCGTGTGTGTATGTATGTATGCATGAATATAGTATCGGGCACTATTGTTTCATTTATTTCTCTACAATCTCTAACTCGAAAGCACACACATATGTCCACTTATGTACAAAAGTAAATTCAAACAGACACACACAAACACACACACGTAACACAAATACACACATTCATACACAATCACAAAGAATACACACATACGTAAAACATGTGCATACAATACGCAACTAATACACTACCTATATGTCTCCCTAGCATTGTTGAAATTTCTGACTTACCATTACTTGATTTATTAAACATTGCAAAGATTTATTCATCCAAATCACACACACACACACATACCTATGTAAATACATACATAATTAGATACAAACAAACACACAAACATACACACAAACATGCATACATTTATACATACAAATAAACATGCATACACATTTTCAAACATACAGACTCATATAAATATATATATATATACACACACACATACGCGCGAAAATTTAAAATATTTTTTGTTAATAAGTTATTAGTTACTAATCGAAACAGTAATTATATAAATACAATAATAACAGTAATAATATTAATGATAATAAATATTAATAACTATAACAACAATATAAATAACAGTAAAATGATAATAATAAGAAGAAGAAATAATAATAATAATAAATAATGACAATAATATAACAGTAATTTGGTAATTATAGAATTGAGATATTTATCTTGGTGGAGGCACTTGAGCATAGGAGGCATAAATAACTTTTATTCTAAGAGTGATTGATCGATTTTTTAAGATTTCGTTCGCCTGCATGGGTATGTTTGTATGTAGGTCTGTTTTGGTATTGGTATGTGTGCTTGCCATTTTTGTTTTTTGGTTTGTGTGTATGTACTGCCTATGTTTGCATATGTGTGTTTGTGTGCGTGTGTTTGTGTGTGTGTGAATGTGTGTGTGTGCAAAAACAAAAAGAAGGTAAAATGGGAATGAGAAAGGTAAATAGAGAGAGAGAGCCAGAAAAATAAATGCGAGAGAATGAACAAGAGAAAGAGAGAGAGAGAGAGAGAGAAATGAGAGGAAGAGAGACAAAGATAAAACAACCAATAAAAAAAAAGAAGAAACCAAATCGAATAGAAGCAAATGTTCAGGCAAAGCTTTATAGCCAGGTCTCAACTGAAATTAGATTAAGACATTCCTCTTTCGATGCTTTTTAAAATTAGATCTTCTATGAAAAAAAAAAATCCATTCTTTCTTTGTATATTATTTCGTAAGGTTTCATCATCAATATATGCTTAATTTATATTGCATAACACAAACTGCAACTAACTTTATAATTTATTTCTTTTTCATTTAATTAATTAATGATTTATCAAAAAATTTGAATAGAATAAAATTGTTTGATTAGCTTTATATCCTTCATCAATATAATTTTTTTAAATAAATAATTATTTTTATTTCATGGATTGTAATAAATGTTATACTCTACACACACGCACGTTCATACACACACATAAACACACTCACCATACACACACACATGTTCGAATTTCTAAAATGATTTCATTCGTTGGCTAATTTGGTATTAAATCTAACTCCCCAGAATATAAATCTCCATTTATATGGCTAGACCTTATTACTTTTGTGACATATCTATTGATTTTACCAAAAGTTATCTTTAATTTTTTTACGATATTTTAGCTACATAAGCGAATTTCGTTTCGTCTTAAAAACATATCTGTATTATATAAAAAAATGACAAAATCATAGTTCAATTTACAAATTTAGCTATTTGGAAAATAGAAAACCAAAAAATAATATAAAACATTGAAGAAAAAATACAAAAATTAAATCTCACAAAACGCAAACATGCATACAGACAAACATAAACGCCCAAACCAAGTATAGATACAAACATATAAAACCTGAATACATATAAAACACAAAGCCGACATACCAACACATACACATAAATTTAAAACATACAAAAATGATACAAATAAATAGTATTTTCATCCAAAAAAACATTATTTTTTCTCTATATTTCTAGAAATCAGCATGTTGCAGCTGTAGAATTTATATATACGTTTCTATAGGCAATATTCACAAAAGGTTTTCCCATAAATCAAGGTTTTTTTATTATTATTGTTAACTATAAATATTCAATTTATTATTATTTTATTTCTCTGTATTGAATAACATTATTTTATTTTTCTCTACATTGTTTTATTCATTTGCCTGTGTTGTTATTATTATTAGTATTGTTTATTATGGTTATTATTATCTATATTTGTAATATTGGCTGCATTATTGTTATTGGTATTATTATTTTTACTTTAATCATTATTATTACTATTATTGCAGTTCATTTATTATTATCCTTAATTAAAACTACGATAAATTTATTATTCCTCATAAAATTTCATGTATTTTTATTATTATTCTTATTTTTATTATTCTGATTTTTAATTATTTTTAATGGTTTTTCAATTTTTCATAATTATACAAATATAAAATACAAACACATACTCACGCACACATACACACGCACATACATGCATTCATATGAAGCTACATAATAATTTTAAAACTAAACAATTTTTCCCACTTCTAAATACTTATACATGCATGCAATCAAACCTACAACACACAAAAAAAAATATACAGACATACAATCTTGAAAACATACAAATATATACAGACATACAATCATGAAAACATACAAATATATATTACAAACAAATAAACAAACACACAAACAAAAAAGCCACAATCACACATACAATATTCTCGACACATATCACAGCAATTAAACAAGATATACAGTTTTCGGCGAAGACAAATTTCATCCAAAATGTCTTGAAAAAGATAATAAATACAATTACTTATCAAACTTTATGGAGGTATTGCGCTTTTGAATCAAATTATACACACCACACACATACAAACACACACACAACAAAACGTACTTTATACACAAGAATCTATACTCGTTTATTCGCAACTTTAAACAAATTATACACACAACACACACTCACACAAATTCATATTTATAGTCATAATATAAATCATATTTATATTCATAATATAAATTATGAATTAATATATTTTCTATTTTTAACTTGTAACTACTAATTTAATTAATGATGATAATCATTTATGATACTAATGAAAAAAATGCTTGATTCCAAAACACAAAATCAATTTTTATCGATTTATACAAAAAAAAATGAAAAAAACTCACGTTTCGAAATCATTTCAGAGACCATTACGCACAATCATTAATTTAAAACTAGGAAATAACTTGATACAAAAAACATGTGAAACATGCAAACCTCTGGCGTACAACCATCCCTAAAAACCCATACGTACAACCAACCGTCCATCCTTAAAAAAATTAAACTTCCATTTCAGCAAAAAACACATACACACGCACACAAACACACAAGTGTTCAGACACATGAAAACACTAAACCTTCACATACACATACACACATGCACACACAAACACACACAACATGTGGATACAACATGTAGAAAATCTCGTTTAAAACTATAAGCTGGTACGCTCGTACAGTTCAACGGTCAGATGGCTCGGCTCAGCTGAGTTTAGCTGGCCCAGCTATGGCATGTCCAGTGATAATTTTAAGGGGTTTTTGTACACTAGAAATATTTAAAAAATGTAAAAATATTTATTATAAAACAATTATTTGAATTAAATCGTTATTAAAAACTCGTACAACAGAGTTATTTTGAATTGTGATAAAGTTTTGTGTTGGTTCTCTCCTAAAATAATTGCATTGTGTTTTAGGTGGAAGAATTTTCAAGGAGTGTTGTCTGTGGAAGTAGTAAACTATGAATTGGTAATTTTTACTTACATAAATGTTTTTTAACCAAATTATATTATATATTATATGCTAATTATTATCAATATTATTATATACTATATAATTACATATAATTATAAACATGCATAATTATTTTTGAAACTCGTAATTTATTTTTTTATAATTATATATTATTATTAATATTATTCTTCTTATTATTTTTTATTAATTTTTATTAACATTGTATAATTACTTTTAACTAATATTAACATATTTTTACTTCTTAAAACAGTAAGAAAAAATAATTTTTTTAATGAAAAACTGTACTTATATGACCTGTCCTGCTATAAATAGAGCAGTAATAATAATAAATAATAATAATTAATAATAAAAATAATAATCTAGACTTATAATAATAATAATAAAGAATAATTATCACCAACTCATATGGTTATTTAAACATTTAAAATACTAGCAAAGTATGTTAGTATCATGTTGTGAGTGCTTCTACTGAAATTGCTTGCATTGGGTATAATTAGATTTTGTGTTTGTGTGTATATATGTGTGTGTTTGTGTGTTTCTATGTGAGTGTGTTTTTATGTGTGTGTGTGTGTGTAAGTTGCTTGCAATTGATATAATTAGATTTTGTGTTTGTCTGTGTATACATATATATTTATGTGTATGTTTCTATGTGTGTTTGTGTGTGTGTAAGTAAATGTAATTACATAATATACACATGTGTGTGTATGGAAAAAGATACAAGTTTTATCGCCTGTTATGTGAGTGTTTGTATGTGTGTGCTTTTTAAATTATACATATATAAAGTAGGTTCATATATGTGCATCTGTGTGGGTATTCGTATGTATTGAAAGAATGTGTATATGAGTGTGAATGTCTGTGTTTTTATTGCAATTTTGATTGTGATTTTGTGTGTGTGTGTTTGTATCTTTGCGTGTGTGTGTATGTGTATGTGTGTGAGAGGGAGAGAGAGAGAAAGAGAGAGAGAGAAAGAGAGAGAGAGAGAGTGAGAAAGAGAGAAAAGGTGAAAAAAAAGTTTGTTGCATGAGTGCATGCTTATTTATGAATGCACGAGTTCATTTTGTATGTGTGTGAATGAAAATTCCTATAGAACGTATTTGGTTGTTATGTATGTAAATGTGTGTATTATTCAAATGTTTCGGATAGGTCGACTGGTTGAGTGGCAAGCTAGTTGAATGGTTGTTTGTTTGGTTGACTGGTTTGGTTGATCAGTTGGTTGGTTGGTTGGATTTTATGTGGCTAGAGCGTAAACCTAAAACACACTGATTAACACACATAGCAACATTCAATAAACAAACACATACCTAGACACATATACACACACACACACGTTCGTGACTGAAAAAGCCTCGTTATACACCAAGGCATACTTAAAGCTCAAACACTAAAAAAAACCTTACTACATGTTTGTCTGTGTGTGTTTGCGTGTGCGTGTGTGTGTAATGTGTTGTATTTGTGATTGTAAGAAAGAATGTATTTATCTACTTATGTGAGATTTTTTAAATGTGCCCGTTACGTGTTAAACTAATTTTCATCTCAAATACATTCTTGGATTTTCTTATTTATATTGATGAGAAGTTCTCGCCAATTTCTGGAATAAACTCTGGTTTGTTCGACTCGAGACCTTTTCGATGTATCAATGTGTATGTAGATTGAAGATTTATGTGAGGAATGGTTTACTGGTTTGCTATTTAGATTATTTTACCGTTTTTAAAAGTTTGATAATGAAAGAAAGTGATTTCTATCTTTGTAATATGTGTGTGGTTGTACGTGTGATTGTGTGTGTGCGTGTCTGTGTGTGTGTCTGTGCGTGTCTGTGTTGCTATGGGATACATGATGTGTTATTTCATGGTTATTGTAACTTCTTAATAAACAGATCGGAAGAGAGAAGACAAGATAGACAATTAAATAGATAAAAAGAGGGAGAGAGAGAGAGAAAAAAAAAGAGGAAAAGAAAGAAAGAGAGAAAGGACAAAAGAGAAAAAAAGATAGAGAGACACAGAAATAATGAGTACAAGAGAGAAAAATGTTAGCGAGAGTGATAACAAAACGAGAAGAATAAGGAGATAATAAGAAAGACAAAGACGGAGATAGAGAGAAAGAGAAAGAGAGAGAGAGAGGAGGAAAAAAATAGAGAAAAGTATAGAGAGAAACACACAGGACAAAACAAAGCATATAAACTGTAGAAAAAAATAATATAGAAAACCAACTCAACAATCTAAATTATGAAAAGGAAAAAAATGAGAAAGAAAGAGAACTAGACAATGAAAGAAATAAAGAAAGAGAGAGAGGAAGCAAGAAAGGGAGAGAGGTAGAGAGAGAAAGAGAGAGAGAGAAAAAGAAAGAAAGAGAGAGAAAGAGAGAGAGAGAGAGAAGGAGAGAGGTAGAGAGAATGGTAGTGGATATGAAAACAATAACAATTATAATGAAATTTTAATGGAGTAATTTTGAATGGGCTGCCGGTCGGTGTCGTTATTTGATTATGCCGTCTGAAGAACGCTAAAAAGTGCAGGAATGAATGAATGAGTAAATGAATGAAGGAAGGAATGAATGAATGGAGGAGTGAATGAATGAAGAAAAGAATGTTTAAATAAATGATTGAATGAACGAACGAACAAACATATGAGTGAACGAATGAATGAACGGTTGACTGAATGAATGTGTGGATAAACACATAAAGAACTGGATGAATGAAGAAATGAGAGAACAGATGAATAAATGAATGAATGAATAAATGATTGAAAGTAAATGAATGAAGATTTTATACCTATCAGGCAGGCCATGAAGTTGTTAAACTGTCATCAATAATCTAGGGTATAGTTATTAGAAGAATCATTACAGATATTATCATCATCGTCGTCGTGGTCATCATCGTCATCATCGCCTTCATCATCATTATCATCATTATTTTTACTAAATTCATCATCATCAACAACAGCATCCTAATAATCACCATCATCTTCTTCATTATCATCATTATCATCATCATTGCCATAAAAATTTTGTTACATAAACAAATAAATTTGAATTTAAACAAAACTTTAGCAAAACAAAAACATCAGTGAAAATAATAGAAATAATAACTATTATTATTGTTATTATTGTTATCATTATTATAACGGTTAATTAAGAAATGGAACTTTTTCAACAGACATAATAATAGCAATAATAATAAATAACTGTTTTAATTTTTTTTCAAACTGATCGCTAGCTTCAACGTTAGAAACAGTTGAAAATTTCGTTCCATTTCTTCTTCCTATTGTATTTATTATTATTATTATATTGTTATTATTATTATTATTATCGTTATTATTTAGTAGTAGGAGTAGTAGTAGTAGTAGTAGTAGTAGTAGTAATAGTACTGTTGTTATTTGTCATCATTTAAAAATAGTGATAAAGAATCATTAGAAATGCTAAAAATATAAAAATTTCAAGAATTTTTGATTTAAAAAATTCTTAAAAAAATCAATAAATAGAAATAATTATTTAATTTAATGACTAACTTATTTAATTATGACTAAATTTACCTCATGGCTTTCCTAATTTAATTTCCTTTCATGGCCTTAACATGGGTTGATTTTAAAAGATTATTATTATGAATATTATTATTAACAATATTGTTATAATTAATATCAATATAATAATAATAATAATAACTATAATTAATATTATTATTTTTATTGTAATTGTTATAACCAAGAGGGAAGTTTTGAACGTAGCTCAAGGCTAAAAAGAATAAAATCTTTTTATAAATTTTCTCAAAAATTGAATTGAAAAATATTATTATTATTATTATTAATATCATTATTATTAGTGTTTTTATTATTGTTATTGTCATTATTATTATTAATATTATTATTAAATGATATTATTGTATAATGTGAATAAAATATACACAAAATTAAAAAATACCCAAATGTGTGTATATAATGTGAATTTTTCAACAAAAACAAATTATACCACCGAAATTAAAAAAAATTCTTGTTTTGTAATAATTAATACTATAAACAACATCATTATTAATAATAATAATTATTATTATTTTTATACAAATTATGATAATAATAATAATAATAATAATGAATAATAATATTTATCTTCAAACTGCTATCACGGATTCATTCGTCAAGTCCTTGAGGCACTTGTTAAAATGCCTGAGGCATACTGTTAAAAGTTATAAAGTAAAAATCATAGGTGCATCCATAGTGGGTTTTTCTGGGGGTACTTCCCCTTGCCCCCAACACTTCATTGATGATTTTTTGTAAGAGCTGAAGTGGCATTTTATGAATACATTACAAATGTTTCTTATGTATCTTTCAAGATAGCATTTTTTAAATTTTATATTGGTTAAATTGTTTCAAATACATTGTAGAAATATTATAATTATATAATTAAATAAATGAAATTGTAAAAGTAATTGATAAAATTTATTTATTCAAATTTAATTTTGAATTAGTGTGGTTGAAATGCATAGGAACAAAGAGTAACACTTGCAATTGCAAACTACAAACAGAAAAGTTAAACAAATTTTTTTTTTTTTGTGAAAATTTTTCAGGCAGATGAAAAATAACACAAAGTACAACAACAAATATCTCATAATACAACCAACAACAACAAACCACAACAACAAATACAACCAACAGCAAATACCTCATAACATAACCAATCATTCTGCTTAGAATACTGCGTTATTGTACAACAATACCATTATAACTGACATTGAAACATGAAGATAACTGCGCTCCAAAATGACAAGAAATACAAAATCATTTTCGCAGAATTTGTCACGTAAAATATTCGTGAAAAATATCACAATTTTTATAAATTACCCAAAAAATATTAACAAAAATACTACCTTTTATTTTATAGAAAAAAATACAAAGTCTCATTACACACAAAACATCCCGTCATCGTATAGAAAATAAAGCAAAACGCTTCATAATTTTTCCAAAGAGTATGCAAAGAGTATCATCACACAATACCGGCACATGGTACAGCGAAAAATACAACATCACATTACGGTATGACCTCAGCTAATGCTGATTTAGACCTTATAAAGTAAGCATAGGAGGGGATAATATACTAGGATTATATGGATTCTCCTGGAGAAAATGAGCGATACATTTTTCTGAAAATTTTTTTGTTTGCTTCGCGGTTTTTTATTTGAATGTTGGGGTATATTGTTGCGAATATTATACAACATATTATCATCATATTATGTGAAATATCATTTTATATTTTGTGTTGTATACCAATTGTTTTTTGTTGTTAATATTTTTCTATACAAGATTTACAAGTGGTAGTAGCAGCAGCAGCTGTAGTAGTAGAAGTAGCGATAGTAGTAGCGTTACTAGCTGTTGTTTTATGTGTGCAAAAAAAAATATTTTTTGCCCATTTCTGTTTAGTGTTTTGTATATAGTTATTGTTGTTTATGAGGTTGTTGTTTTTTTTGTTTTGTATTGTTTTTAACCTCAAAGTCTGTTTGTTTAATGATCTCTGTATTGTATTTAAATTAATATTATTAATTTTTTGGTATTTTTTATGTTTTCCTTATAATTATTTAATTAAACAATTCATTTATGATTTAATTACTTAATTCAATCATCCATATATTAAAAACAATGAGTGAATGAATGATGAATAGGAAATGAATGAATAGATGAATGAGTGAATGAATGAATGAATTAAGGAATGACTGAATGAATGAATGAATTAATCCAAATAATATCTGACGCCCATAACACGGAGAGTCATAAGGTTACGCAAGATTTATTTCAGAGTTGCATTTTAGTTTGCATAATAATATTGCATAAAATTTATTTTATTTATGTGTTCATTCATTTATTCATTCATTTATTCATTCATTCATTCATTCATTCATTTATTCATTCATTCATTCATTCATTCATTCATTCATTCATTCATTCATTCATTCATTCATTCATTCATTCATTCATTCATTCATTCATTCATTCATTCATTCATTCATTCATTCATTCATTCATTCATTCATTCATTCATTCATTCATTCATTCATTCATTCATTCATTCATCCATCCATCCATCCATCCATCCATCCATCCATCCATTCATTCATTCATTCATTCATTCATTCATTCATTCATTCATTCATTCATTTTTTCTTCGTTTGTTCATTTGTTTTTACCTCAATTTATCAATCTTCTCCTTAACTCAACTCATCTTTTCTGTAACACACGAGTAAGTCTGTGAAGTTATTTCCATTTTCAAAAATTTCCAATGCAATCATAATTTATGATATATTTGTTTTAATAACTTCAGTAATAGTAGTAGTAAGTGAAGATGTGTTAGTAGTAGTAGTGGTGGTGGTACTAGTAGTAGTAGTAGCCGCAAAAATTGCAGTCATTGCAGTAGCAGCAGCAGCAGCAGATGTAGTAGTACTGGTGGATGGTATTAATCTGCGAAAAGCTAGTGATATTTATGATTGTACGCATGAACGCGAACATGCATGTGTATGAGTGTATTAGAATGTATGTGTGTGTATATATATATATATATATTTATATATGTGTGTGTGTGTGTGTGTTTAAAATGCGTATATACACAAACACATATACGCAGACATTTGTAAGTGTGCGTTTATGTGTGAGAATGATGTAAATAATTAAGTATAGTATGTTTATATACTTATTCCTATCTGTAAATTTGACTATATAACACATATTCACATATTCACATGTGTATATATTTGCATCAATGAACACAATAATTTGTTCTAAAAAGCAGCACTATAAATTTATACATATATAATTTTGTATGTGTATATGTGTGCATGTATGTATGTATGTATGAATGTATGTATGTCTGTATGTATGTATATATATATATATATAGACCAATGTATGTATGTACGCTTTTGTTTGTTGCTTTAACTGCTTATAATATATTGGGTATATAAGCGTATATATATATATATGTACATGCATACACACACATACACGCACACACACACACGCACACTTGTGTATATATGTTAGGGGGTAATGTCTATGTGTTCATTTTTGTTTGCTGTTTAGAAGTTTTTAGAAATTATTCTTCTGTGAGGTTGATCTTATTGTAGAATGAATTTATTCAACTTTTTTTTAATAAATTGTTTCGAATTAATTTAAATAAAATATATTTTCTAAATTAACATTTGATTTGTTTGATTTATTTAACCGTAATGTTTATTTTATTGTAAATTGACAATTAATTTATTTTTTAATTACTTAGTATTATAGCTCTACAAGTCGTGAAGCCAATTTGTACTCAGAATATGCTCTTCACAAGTCTAGAGAGGTTAGATTAATTTGCGTTTTAGAGTTCAAATTTTGAAAACAAATGTTTTTTCAAAAACATAAATACGTTCGTAGTTGGTTTAATTTGTTTATATAAAATTTCGAAATTATCAAATGGTGTAACACGCACATAAACACACACACACATCTACACGCACACACATCTCCACACGCACACACATCTCCACACGCACACACATCTACACGCACACACACATCTCCACACATACATATGTTGATCAAGTTTTCTACTTGCTTTTGCTATGTGTATAAGCATATAAAGTTGGGATTGGGCTCTTTCTTATGCTGACTAGAGAGGCATAGTATGTAGTATACAAAGGTGGGGATGTTTGTTAATTGTTTATATATACACACACACACGCACACACATACTTACACACACACACACACACACATTCACATTCATACATACATACTACATACATGATCGGTGGCATTGGAATGTGAAAAGGATTGCTTGCTTGGCTTTTTGAAGGTCTTGGCTAAAATTGTATGCGTCTCAACTAGAACAACCTGCTCATTGCCTGAATGAATGAATGAGTAAATGAATGAATGAATGAATGAATGAGTAAATGAATGAATGAATGAATGAATAACAAATAGCCACATTCAACATACAAGCATTCATACATTCACCAATACACACAACACAATCTTTTCGTATTTACATTACGTACATTCGTAATACGAATTGATGCTTAGTGATAGCAGTTCATTCAATCATTTAGATAAACATATGTATATTTTCCGATCTCTCATTCTACCTCTCTTTCTCTTTCTCTCTTTCTCTCTCTTTTTGTCTCTCTCTCTCTCTCTCTTTCTCTTTCAAGCACATACACATATACATGTTTATCTTTGTTTATGTATATTGTTTAACGCGGCCACTGTTTAGCGCCTCTATGGAATGATTTATGATTTCCCGCTTCTTTTAGTTTTCGCGGTTTTTTCTGTATTTGCGGTGTATTTGTATGAGAGTTTATGTGCGTATTGACGTTTTTTTGTTTATGTGTTTGTGTGTTTTGCATTTTTTTTATATAAGTATATGGCTAATTTTATTTCTATAACTTTATGTGTGTGTGTGTGTTTGTTTGCGTATGTGCATATGTGTGCGTGTCCGTGTGTGTGTGTTTGTGTAGAGTAAAAATGAGTGTATGAAAAGTTGTTTGTTTGTTGGATGATAACGCTGATTAATGTTTAGTACTTCGTTAATGCTCCGGCTAGGCCGTGAGATATATTACTACCATCATCATCATCCTCTTCTTACTCATCATCATCGTTGGCGTCATCATGATCATCATCGTCATCATCTTCACCGTCCAAGGAAAACATAAATGGTACAAGTTACAATAAATAGGCATATATCTGTGTGAATATGTTGTGTGTAGTTTTTCATCATCGTCTTCATCATCATCATCATCATCGTTCTTCATCACCATCTTTATCAACTACATCTTCATCATTATCGTAATTCATCATTTTCGTCATGATAATCCTCATAATCCTCACAAACATTCGCATCATTTTAAATGATTGGAGGTGCTATGATTTTCGCTAGAGTAACAAAGCCGGTTTTTCTAGGTTCAACTGCTCGTTGAGTCAGATTTTTTGTGTACACTATTACAATGATGAAAATCGACATCATTATTATCGGCATCTTTGTGATTATCACCATCATTATTGTTATCATAGTTCAAAAACAACAACATTATCGTCTACTGCATTTTTATCAACTACAACAACAAAAATATCATTCATTATCACTATTAGCAACAACAACAGCATCACCATTAATGACGTCACTACATATCAACAACAACATCAACAAAATTATCAACATCAACAACAACATCAACCATAACAACAAAAACAACAACATCAACAACAAAAACAACAACAGTATTAACAACAACAACATTAACAACAACAACAACAACATTAACAACAACAACAACATTAACAACAAAATCAACAACAAAAACAACAACAGTATTAAAAACAACAACATTAACAACAATAACAACGTCATCAGCAAAAAAAACTTTTCTTTTCTTTCCTCAATATTATAGCGCTTAATGTTGCTATTAAAAAAAACTTTACGACGACTACCGACGCTCTGATTGTTTTTCTGTTTTGATTTACACCTCCTTCCCACATTCCTAGACGACATTGTTAATATTATTATTATAATTATTATAATTATTATTAATATTATTGTTGTTGTTTTTAGTGTTGTTGTTTTTGTTAATATTATTTTTATTTTTTTATTATTTACATTTTTCGGAATAATTTTTGAAATTTCTTTCAATTTTTCTTCCTCCCTCTCTTTCTCTTTCTCTCTCTCTCTCTCCTTTCTCTTTTATTCTACCTTCTCTTTCTCTCCTCTTTCTCTTTCATTCGTTCTTTCTACTTTTCTTTCTTCCTCTTACTTATAAAATGTAAATAGAGATTAGTTTGATGTTAAGTCTTTTTCCTTACGTGCGTCATTCAAATAGTTGAAGAAGACACTATATAGAGATTTTGTGTGACCGGTATTCAATTTCATGTTAAATCATTATTTTTGTTGTTGCAGTTGTTGTCGTTGTCGTCGTTCTTGTTGTCGTTGTTGTTAATTTTGTTATTATTACTATTATTGTTGTTATTATTACTATGTATATATTTATATTGTTACAGTGTTCGAGTTAGGGTTAGGGTTTACTCTTTCGAGATTGAATAAATATTCCGTATTAATTACTGTTGCTATTTTTTATTTATTTAAACAAAAATTAATTTAATGAAATAATTGAATATCTCATTTTAATAATAAGTTAGTGCCGTGAATTTATCCATTTCTTCATCCATTGGCTTGCTATTTCCAGCTTTTATTCTATGGTTTTTATAAATCGATTTGCCAATTAGATACAAATAACCAAGATAGTATTTTAATGAGTCAAATTTTGAAAACCTACATTAACAAATAAAATGGTCATATTTAAATAATTTAAAATATAATTTAAATAACGACAATAATAATAATAGCAATAAAAATGATGATGATGATTATTATTATTTTTATTATTATTATTATTATTATAGTTTTAAAACTTCTACCCATTTAGTTAAATTATTTTTGAACTTTGATTTAAATCGAAGAATGATTTTTAAAAAAAAATTTGTTTATATGTGTGTGTTAGCTTTAGTCGAAAAATTCAAAAATATATAAATTAATTATTTTATTGTATGTAATGAAATAATATTATAGTAGCGAGATGTTATGTGAGTAAAGTGCTTGGCACAAAAGTCGCAGCCACCGAGTTTGATTGCAAGGAGATCCCAAACAATCACATGCAATGTGTGTTTGTTTGTGTTTGTTTGATGCATGGTTTCACGTGTGTGTTTGATGTTGTTGAAGTCTTAAATATTTAAGAAAGAATTTAAATAAATAAATAATTATTTTAATAATTATGAATAACATATTCAAATTTAGATAATGAACGAATTTATTTTCAATTAATTCTTGCGGTATTTAGCAAAATGGTTAGAAAATGAAATTTTTTTATAAAAATTTAAATTTATTAGACTTAAATCTGTATATATTCATAGATAAAATATGAATTTAAAATAATTATTATTACATATGTAATAATAATGATGAAATAAATATATATGTGCGAGTATGTGTGTATGTTTGTTAGATTAAATGTATGTATGTGTATGTAAATCGATTTATTTAATGTTGTATATTTGAGTTTGTAAGCAATATCTATTTAAATAGATAACACATGTGTGTTTGTGTGTGTGTCTTTTTATGTCTGTGTGTAGTTTTGTATGCATGCATTCATTGGTGTTTGTTGGTAAATAAATATACAAATATCATTGAATGAATTGCCAAGTATGTTTGTGTGTTTTTATCTATGTGTGTATGTGTGTGTTTGTATGTATGTGTGTTTGTATGTATGTGTGTGTATGTGTTTAATTGTTGCCAACTCAACTTAATTATATAATCTAGTTGGCTAAAGTTGAAAATGAGTTAATTCATGCTAATGAGATTTCTAGTGGTTTTCATTTATTTAAATGAATGTATGAAAGCATTTGTTAAAATTTTGATGTGTGTGTATGTATGTGTATATGTGCGTATGTGTGAGTGTGTGTGTGTGTGAATGCGTATGTGTGAGTGTGTGTGTGGAGGGATATACATATATGATTTGTATACACGTGGTTATGGGATGTGCATGAATATGTGCGTGTATGTGCAAGATTTTGATGTATGTTTGTATGTATAATTGTTTTTATGTGAATATTTTCTCAATTTTTAAAATATACATACGCTCGTGTTTGTATAAATGTATGTGTATGTGTGAATTTATAAAATGAAGGGTAAGGGCTGTGTGAAGGTTTTATGTGTTTAATTTTTGTGTATGTGTGAGTACATATATATATATATATATGAAATACTTATATATATTTTATATATACTTATGTCTGTGAGAGTGATAGAGAATATATTGAATGTATAATAGATATGTGTGAACTTTTTTTGCATAGTTGTATGTGCGTGAAGTTTATGTTGGTGATAATTAATTGTCGAAATGTTTCTGTGTTTGTTTGTGTTGTTTATTTGGTAGCTTATGTGTCCGTGTCATGTATATGTTTTGTGTATTGGTGTGGAAAAATGCACACGAGTGTGTTTTGTTTTGTATGTGTGCCTCTGAACATTCATTCAATCGTGTTATAAGTTATTATCGTATTTGCTCTTAGTTTTATCTTCGAACACATTGTTGTAGAATGTTTTTTCAATGTTTTTTATTTGAAGATAGGTAAAAAAATACGAAAAAAAAGAATTTTTTTAATAAATATTTTATACTCAATTTACTCAGTTATAAGCGCTTTGTTGCTAAATGATTAATGCAAAGTAATATTAATAATATATTCCAATTTTATTATTATTTATATTTAGTGAAATTAATTCTGTATATTTTAAATAAATAATATCTCTCGAAAACACATAAAAAAAATTTGTCAGTACAGACTGTTATAATACTATTCAGAAAAACATTAACGGCATTCATTAAAACCGAGCCAATGCTGCTACCAATGCTACTTCTACTACTACTGCTGCTGCTACTACTAATGCTGCTGCTGCTGCTGCTGCTACTACTACTACAACAAATAATGATAGTAATATATTTTGTTGATAAGCGTAATAAGATTCGCCATAGAGCCCCATTCTCTCGATAAAAAATTTTCCATTCTTTTGAAGAAAATTTAATTTCAAATATTTATGAGTGTCATGTCATACAGCATTTTTTCAACGCTCCTGAGATATCTTACGCAGAATAAAAATTATAATAACTATTATCATTAATATTATTATTATTATTGTTATTTCAAATTATACTTCATTATTAAATATCATTTTTGATGCTGTTGTTTTTATTAATATCTACAATGTATAGGTTATTGATATTTTAGAAAGGTCATAAGGTTAAAGGTCATTCTCATTTGCGCTTTTTCTTTGGAGGTAGCATCAACAGCAAACACACAAGCTCGTTTGTATGGATACGCACACACACACACACATACACACACACTCACACACACATACACACACAAACACAGACACACACACACATACAAATTGCAAATGAAATGCGTGGATCTGTGTGCATTCGAATCTAGTCACTTCGACACCAGAACCAGATGTCTTTTCCCATTAAGCTTGTCACTCCACTCAATGCTGAATGGTCATTGTGGTTGTTATCAGTGTTGTTGATTATCTAATTATATTTATTATTATTCTTGTTACCTCCGTTGGTAACTTTTATGATTTCATATTTTATAAATTATTCAAACATTTCTGAATTTACTGCAAAAATTGACAAGTTACTAATATCCCATTCAAGTACATAATAAGTGTTCAGCACAGCATTGCGTTTCAAAAATCACATGGGATTTAATCTGCGTTTGAAGCCGGTTAGAATGTGATAGTTCGTTAATAGGGTATTACCATTTTTCATGTAATTTTGCTTAGTGGCTATGACATGTTTGCTCGTCTTTTGTTAGGACTTTTAAATTTCCTTACAATCTTTTGTTATGGTTATGGTTAGAGTTAGTTTTTTTTCATTTTTATCAGAGCATTATCAACATTTATCGCCTATTTGGATTAAAAAGCAACATTTAAGCAACTGTCATCATTATTGTGATCATAATAATAACAACAACAATATTAATAATAATAATAATAACAATAATAATAATGAAATAATACGTACATGAAAAGGTAAGACTCATTAAAAGTTAATGGATATTAAATTAATTTTGAGTTAATAATGCAGTGAGTAAAATATAATCAATAAAATTTATACAAAAATAAAATGCAGTTATTGTTAATAAAAGCTTTTTTAACTCATTGCCTAAAAAAGAACAAACAACAAAGAATGTTATAGATTATTGAGTTCACAGTGGATATTGTAAATAATAATAATAATTAATAATAATAATAACAATAATAATAATTAATAATAATAATAATCATCATCATCTCGTACTCGTCAGTGGCAGTAGCCGTAGAAGCTGCAGTAGTTGTAGTCTTAGTAGTGGTAGAAGTTGTTGTTTTTGTTGTGCTAGTTGAATCGTCATCTATATTGTTAACATCATTCCTTCATTCCTATAAGAAGAAGAATCCTTCTTATAGTATTATTATAATACTAATAATATCAACAAGTATTATTATTGTTATTATTATAATTATTATTGTTGTTGTTGCTGTTATTATTATTATTGTTATAGAATAAAAATAAAATAAAATATAAATGAACCAGACACGTCTCGGTATCGATTAGTTAGCATTCTCACAGCCAGTGTAAAAAAAAACTCATCAACAATCACGACAACAGCAACATCATCATCATCATCGATAAGAGAGCAACATTATCATTGAGCGAAAACATGATGAAGATGATGACGATGGTGACGTGGCTGTTGTTATGACGACAAAGATGATGACGACGACGACGACGATGAAGTTGATGACGATGATGTCGTTTTTGTAGCAGCTGCTATGACTGTTTTTATTTCCTACGTTGTTACTACTACTACTACCACCACAACTACTATTACTACTACTGCTGCTACTACTACTACTACTACTACTACTACTACTACTACTTCTACTATTACTACTACTACTACCTTTTTTTTCTAGTTTATATCTTTTTCTTTCTCGTCTTGGAGTTTATCATTTCCATAGCTCAGAATTCGCTAATAGCCATAAATTTTCCACTAATGCTGACAAAGCCTTCTTTACTTTTTGCAAAAGTATTTTTTCTGAGGTGTTAATATCTATGGTAGCAGTATGAATTTTAGTAATCTTAGAAGTAGTAAAAGCTACTGCAACTACCACCAATAGTAGTTGTTGTAACATCAGTAGTAGCAGCAGTTTTTTCTTCTTTGTACTAGTAGTAGTAAAGTAGTAGTAGTAGTAGCAGCACCAGAATTATTATTTGTTCTTCTTTGAAGTAGTATTAGTTTGTGTAGTAGTGGTAGTAGTAGTAGAAGTAGTAGTAGAAGTAGTAGTAATAGTAGTAGTAATAGTAGTAGTAGTAGTGGTAGTAGTAGTAGTGGTAGTAGTAGTAGTGTAGTAGTAGAGTAGTAGTAGTAGTAGTAGTGGTAGCTACAGTATTATTATTCGTTTTTCTTTTTAGTAGTGGTAGTAGTGGTAATTATTAAGGGGCTGTTATAATAAGAATTGGTTCTAGGAGGAGTAATAGTAGTAGTAATAGTAGTAGTAGTAGTGGTAGTAGTAGTAGTGGTAGTAGTAGTAGTGTAGTAGTAGAGTAGTAGTAGTAGTAGTAGTGGTAGCTACAGTATTATTATTCGTTTTTCTTTTTAGTAGTGGTAGTAGTGGTAATTATTAAGGGGCTGTTATAATAAGAATTGGTTCTAGGAGGAGTAACTTCTTAGAATGAATGAGTGGGAAAGTTTCAACTAGAGTTCTACAAATGAGGTTTCTTCAATAGGATTGAAGAAAATGATAAGAAGGAAAGTCTTAGAGTGTTTCGTTGGTTAATAGTTAGAATCCTTGCTCTGACAAAGTAACAGCTTATACTATCATATTTTCAAACATTATATAATGTTCTTAAGAAAGATTTTTATGATTTAAACATTGAAGAGAGATGAGAGGCAGTGCTATTGCCCCGAAGTGAGATACAGTATAGTAGATTAGGTTAGATGAGCGAGTAGTAGAACATTCTACAGTCACTAACCCCAAATTGTAGTAGTAGTAGAGGTAGTAGCAGCAGTAGCAGCATAAGTATCGAAGTGTAGTAACAGAGATAGAAGCAGATTGAGAAGTTACTGCAAAACAACTCCAGGTTGTAAATTTGTCATCATTAAATTAGGATCATAACGAGCTGACATCTGTCGTAAAGTACGTTGAATCATGATGGCTGTTAAATTTTTACTGTTGTTACTATTACTATTGTTGTTGTTGTTGTTGTTGTTATTATTATTGTTATAGTTATTGTTATTATAGTAGTAGTAATAGCAGTAGTAATTGAAGCAGTTGTAGTAGTAGTAGTAGTCGTAGTAGTAGTAGTAGTAGTAATAGTAGTAGTCGTAGTCGTAGTAGTAGTAGTAGAAGTAGTTGGATTGTTTGATATTATTGTATATAGCGGTAGTAACATTTCTTTCTTTTTTTTCTTTCTTTTTTTTTCTCTCTCTCTCTTTCTCTCTCTCATTTTTATCAAGTTCGAATATATAATCGTCGTCATCATCATTGTCTACATCGTCATCATCATCATTATTTCAATTATCATCATTATCATTACTTATCTTATTATCAACATCATCATCATCATCATCCTCATCATTATCCAATTCCGGCTGAAAAAATGATATATCTTTATTTCCAAACAGTAACTATTAATGATGATTTAATAATTTTGATAAAATATAATTTAAATAAAATATCATTTTAATGAAATATTATTGCAATAAAATAGTATTTTAATAGAATATGTAAATAAATATAGGAATGAATTAATGAATGAATTAATGAATAATATTCAAACATAAAAAATAAAAAAAAAATGAGTGAATGAACGAATTTGAAAATCTCAAAAAAGAATTTTCAACATCATAATAGTGTACAGGGAGGACTTGCATGTAATAGTAAATTATTCAATTAAGACTGCTTCTTTAAATCCTGAATTTGAATGAATGCAGGGATGAATGAATGAATGGATGGATAAATGGATGAATGAATGAACGAATGGATGAATGAATGGTTGGAAGAATGAATAAATGGATGGATGTGTGAACAAATGAACGAAAAAATGACAAAATTAGATTGAAGGGCATACGCAAAGTTTATCATACAGGTAAGAATCTACATAAAGTTAAATCAAATAAATTAATGGTAAATAAATAAACAAAAATGAATAAATAAAATAAAATTAAAATTAAAAAACATATAAATAAAAATAAAAAACCCAATGGAAAAATTGAAAAACCAAAGAGAAAGAAAGAGTTTGGATTTGTATGTTTCTTTATTATGCCTGCCATATCCCGGGACCTTTAAATAATAATTAAGATACTCAATCTACTATCTCTTTCTTTCTTTCTATCTCTCTCTCTCTCTCCTTCTTTCTCTTTCTCTTTTATTTAACTTCTCTTTTTTTTTCTTTTCGTATGTTTTTTCATTGTTTTATTGTTTTTATTAGCTCTCTATCTTTCTCTTTTAACATCTTTCTTCTTTCTCTTCTCTATCTTTGATTTTTCAATCAATTATTATTTAACTTTATGTCGTAAAAGAGATGTAACCATGTGATTAAATTACATTGCAATGCTATGATGGTGAATTTCTAAAATTAATTTTTACATTTTTAGCTATGTAACTTTTCTAATTTTTGCTTATTCAAATCCCACAACTATAAAAAAAAATTCGTTATTTATGAACATATTCTGAAAAAATTTAATCCAATTGAACTGCAAAAATCTAAAAATATTTACTATTTATAGATCTACACATACCTACGCCTCACACGCACATAAACACACGTACACACAAAAACACGTACACAGACTTATACGGAAAACTCCAGACCAACAGCAAGAACATAGTCATTATTTTTCATTATGCTTTGCATAGCATTTCTTTACTAAAAAGACTAAAAGTTTCTTTCTCCAAAAAATTATTTTTTTTTCTCTAGTAGATGTAAAAATGTAAATTGGATTTTTCAGATGTATTTGATTTTTATGTGTAATTTTTGTGTCTTGTGAATGGTTATTTGTTTTTTGCAAACATTTTTTCGTTTTTTTGGGGAATAATTTTAAGATTTTTTTCTGAAAATTTTGTGTTTATGTGTTTTGCATTCTGATCGTGAAGAAAATAATTTTTTTAGATTTAATATGAGCATAGCTTTTTAACTGTTTAATAATAAATGTTGTTGATAAAGTTAGTTCAACATTCTTGTCACAAGTTAAAATTTGAGAAATTTTTATAATAACTAAAACGCATTGCAAGTAAAATCATAATCAAATTCTTTTTAAAATTGAGAAGTAGAAAATTTTAAAATAATTATATAAACATTTGTATTCCTATTTAATGTTTTGATTATAGCATAGAATTGCTAGATAATATGAATAATGTCAGTTTTATAAGATAAATTTGAATGAAAATATGTTATCATTTAATAATGAATGAATTAATTATTTATTTACTTATTTATTTATTTAAGATATTTAATAATAGTTTATACTTTTAAAATAAAATAATTCTCTAGAATAAATAAGATAAAAATTGACAAAATAAAACTGAAAATAAAGACAAAATGACTTGATCACAAATATTTTGATAAATTTCTGGTTTTTTTACTATTATTATTATTGTCGTTATTATTATTATTACTATTTTTATTATTACAAATCTTATTATTATTGCTATTTTTCACTGTTATTATGTTTATTATTTTGTTTTTGTAAGTTATTTTTCGTAATTTTTGTTCAAAAATGCTTTTCCTCTTCAAAATGTTGGCACAAAATCAATGCGAATAAACATTCCCAATTGAAGGCCACTGCTTCGTTCATCATCGTCGTCGTCATCATCATTTTAATCATCCCCATCGTCTTCATCATCTTCTTAGTCATCATCAACGTCTTCATCATCATTTTAATCTTCCCCATCATCTTCATTATCTTCTTAGTCATCATCAACGTCTTCATCATCTTCTTAGTCATCTTCATCGTAGTCATCATCATTTTAATTATCCCCATCGTCTTCATCATCTTCTTATTCATCTTCATCGTCTTCGTCATCATTTTAATCATCTCCATCGTCTTCATCATCTTCTTATTCATCTTCATCGTCTTCATCATCATTTTAATCATCTTCATCGCCTGTGGCAGTGACGGAATTATTATCATATCATCATTATTTTCATCCTAATCGTCATTCCAATCATCACCAACTACAGCTTCAGTTATCAGTCTGTTGTTTATCGTGATTATCATTTTCCAGCATCATTTTTAACATCATCATCATCATCAACTTCATCATCATCATTTTCATTATCGTTGCTTTCACCATCACCAACTTCATCATCCTCATCTTCTTTTATATGTTTATATATATATAATTAATTAATAAATAATTAAGTGAAGTAATTAATAATTAATTATGTGAATAAATTAATAAATAATTAAGGGAATAAATTACTGAAAAACCAAATAGCTATCAACAAAGATATATGATAATAGTCAAAATGAATGATAATAATAATAAATAATAATATTTTATGAAATAATAGATAATAATAATAATAATAATAAATAGACAGATAAATAGTCGGTGTTTATAAATATATATTCAGATTAGGAGGTGTTTATTAGACTAGAGCATCTATATATTTGTCACCTTGAATGTGTTAATTTGTTTGTACGTATATTTTTGTGTGTATTTGTTTGTGTGTGTGTTGTGTGTGTACGCGATTCAAATGGTTTAGATTTGTTCTTTACGTTGTTGTATGGGTTATTATGTTTTTGTTAGTGCTATAGGTTTGTATGTTTGTATATTGGTCGCCTTACTCATCTCTTTCTCTATGTTTTTCTAAGAAAATTCAGCTGTTTTTTTGATTGTTTTGCATAGGTGTTGTTGTTTATTGTTAGAGATTTTAGATGTTAATGTAGTTGTATTTATTGTTGTTTATTTATAAGAGTTGTTGCGATTATTGTTGTTTGTGTGCTGTTGTTGTTGTTTATGTGAAATGTTGTTTATTTGTATTTTTGTGTGTTTTTAAATTTAGCTGCTTGATTTTCATTTGTTTTGTTAATTGTTTGCTGTTTTTAATGTAAATAAAATTGTTCTTTTTATCGTCTATGTAGTTCTTTATTATTTTCCTACTAAATCGTGACATCATAATTTATGTTGTTGTTGTTGTTTAATATCTTTGTTTGTGTATATATAGGTGATTTTGAAGATTTATTTATATGTTGATTACGTAATTTAAATTTAATTAATTATTTTTTTTGAACAAAATGTTTTGTAAGTTTGTTGTAGTTTTGGGTTTCTAGAGATGATTCAATTAAAATGTGTTATCCATGTGTTATCTGACAAATAGACAAGTGATTTTACTTACGTACACTTGTATGTGTGCGTGCGTGTGTGAGTGCAAGGGTGTGTATGTGTGTGTGTTTGCGCGTGTATGTATGTGTGCATATGTGTGTATTTTAAGATTTTCATTGTCTCTTATTACTGCCATTTCTTTTGTCTCTAGTTAGCTGGGTTTATGCATATATATAGATAGACACGCTTTGTATGCATGAACACATGTGTATGTCTGATGTGCGTATTGTGTGTGTGTATTGTGTGTGATTTGTATGTATGTGTGGGATGTGTGTGTGTGTGTGTTGTGTGTGTGTAGCCGTATATATACACCGGCAAATTCTTTGTGGTGCTTCAACGTAAAGTTTAACAGTTAACGCGTGCTATTTTAATTCCGAATTGAATTAAAGTTAAATAAAACAAATAAAAATAATAATAAAAAAAGTAATAATTATTATAATAATTATGACAACAATAAAATAATATTATCAACAGTAATTGTAGAAATTTTGTTTGGGAGATACAAGTGCTTTTTGATCTGCTGCTAGTAAATCAACGAAAGATAGGTAACATTAATATTAGTAATTATTTTTATTATATTATTATTATTTGCATATTATTATTATTTATATATATATAAAATTTATTGATTTCGTTGATTTTTAAAAATTTTGTATTAAGTTGTTTGTGTGTAGCTTTGCTTTAATGTGCGTATATTCTCCATTTTGATTGTATTTTTGAGTTTGAATTTTATTTTAAAGTTAAATATGGAAGTTTTATTAGTTTGCAACTTTGTATTCTTAGTTTGGTATTCATGTGGATTTATATTTGTGTTGTGTCTGCTTTGTATCACCTTGTTTATACAAGTATGTAAGTAATTTGTATTAGTTGTGAAAATAATAAGAATTATTTGTATCTTGGTATATACCTTTTGGTATTTTGGTACTGAGGCAAACTTGCATGTGACAGAGAGGATCGTATAACGACGAAGTTTTCAACGCTAGAAGTTGATTGAGCATGGATTTTCATTTCAAACCAATTAATTTTATACCCTCTCTTCTCTCTCTCTCTATCTTGAATTATTTATTCCTACCGCTTTCTTTCAATCTCTCTCTCTCTCTCTCTCTCTCTCTCTTTCTTTCTCTTTTGTAGTTCTCTGATTTGAGAAATTTAAGTTGGAATGCGTGTTAAGTTTTAAAATTTAGCAAATCTTGGGTGAAAATCTTTTTCAACGAAATTATTTTAAAAAGGTTTTAATTATTTTCTGCTTAACTACCTTCTGAAATTCTCTCACAAGTTACAATTTATGTTTCAACGTGGAAGAAAAAAAACTTTTTCTCTCTCTCGCTTGCTCTTTCCTCTCTCTCTCTCTCTCTCTTTCTCTCTCTCTGTCTTTTTCTCTGTCTCTTTTTTTTCTAATCATTTTTTCACTTTCTTTCATTCTTCAACATATCTCCCAATATTTTCATCTCTCGTTTTCTTCTTTTTATTCCCATTATTTTACATACTCCCATACTCTTTCGTTCTCTATTTTTCACGCTTTTTTTCTTTCCTCTCACTCACTCTCTTTCTGTTTCTGTCGCTCTCTTTTTCTTTCTCTCTCTCTTTCTCTCTCTCTCTTTCTCTCTCTCTTTCTCTCTCTCTCTCTTTCTCTGTGTACTGTATAGATTTGTGTACATTTTTTTGTAGTTTTTCTTGGAGCCTGTTTTATTTTCTTTTGTAGTTTTTTGTTTTTTTGTTGTTGTTTTTTTTATGTTTGTTCTTCTCTTGTTTGTCGTAACAATTTGTTGGCGGTTGACGTTGGGATAGAGATTTATGACTGAGAAGCTTTTCAAAGAGAGAAAAAAGGGAATTATTTTCTTCAAAAGTTTTGCTCAATCACCAGCACGATCATCATCACTACTTGTCTCACCGTTATCATCATCATCATCATCATCTTCATCTTTATCATCGTTATCATCGTCTTTATCATCATCATTTTCGTCGCTGTCATCGTCCCCTTCATCAGTAGCGCCATAGTGATATGGTTTGGGCGGCTAGTGTAGTATGTTGATTCGCGTGTGTATGTGTGTTTGCGCACGCGTGTGTGTGTGTTTGTGTTTGTGTGTGTGTATGTTTTTGTGCGTGTGTGTGCACCAAGTTACCACGCTTTCTTTGTAGATGATAACTAACACAGAGACGCATCAAGACGACTCTGACAGTATGGGTGAAAATTTTTGTGAGGTTCAAGCATTAACTTGGATCAAGTAAGGTACGTGTGCAAGGCATGTAAGAATTCAAGCATGCATGTATATATGTATGTATGCAGTGACTAATTTAGACTGCATTTGCGTTGAGGTCAGCATTTTTTAAATATTCAAGTTTTAACTGTAGTGCCAACATTTTTCTTTCTAATTTAATTTTAGGTTGGCTTTAGATGAGAAACTTTACTTGCTCTATTGACACAAGGAGTTTCTCTGATCTATATATATATATATATATATATATATATATCAGATTTTATTAGATTTTATCAGATTTAAAGAGATTTGACATCATAGCACATGGTTGAAAATATCATATTTTCAACTTCATAATGATGGTGACGACGACGATGATGATGACAATGTTGATGATGATAACAATAATACTGAAAGGCAGAAAGAGCGACCTGGAGACATAGAGAAAGAGTTAGAGAGAAAGAGGGAATGAGAGAAAGAGAGAGAGAGGGAGAGAAAGAGAGTGTATGATGTCAGTTACGTCATTTTCGACCATTGATTTAGTGGTCTCTAGGCGTTTTAAGAAAGGAGAAACAAATACATGCATTTGTTTGAAATATTTTTGTATATCTTTGTATGGTTTCTATTTGTATGTTGTATGTTTTTATGATGTTGTATGTTTGTTGTCGATATGTTTTTTGTTTATTTAGTTTGTATGACAGTGTAGGTTTGTATGTCGTTTATCTGTATGTCTGTGTGTTTGTATACTTGTTGTTTGTTTGTTTGTTTGTTGTTGTTTGTATGTTTTCGTTTGTTTGTATGTTTATTATCTTGTTTGTTTATATATTAGTATTAACATTTACTTTCTTTTTTATTATCATTTGATCAAATTCAATTTCTCAATCATAATATTAAATTGTTGCATAGGAGTAAATGGATTACTTTCATTAACTAATTATTTATTAATTGATCAGCCAATTGAAAATTCTTTTATTTTTCAAAAGCCAAAATCAAATAGTGAAAATAAATTGTATTAAAATCTTCTACAAACAATAAATAAAATATGGTAAGATAATCAAATCAAATTAATGGCAAATCGATCCATCCTCATTGTCAATGTCATGAGAGTTATATTTAAATAGCATTAACCTATGTTGAGATTCTGTTTAAATTGCGTATGACAAACTAATAGAACTGTTTATTAGTTTAAAGTTATAAGAAATTGGCCGAGAAAATTATGTTGAAACACAGTTTGATACTGCATGCTAGATTATTTGGCGAACATTACTTACTGGACACGAGGGAGTTTTCGCTTTGTTAAATTTCGACAAATTTGAATTAGTGAGCAGTTGTTGAATTTTTTGTACTTGCTTGCAAATCTGTTGACCAACCCGGGCCTGTCAAAAATTTCAACCAACATGTTGTTTGTACTGGAGTAATGAGTTCGCCAGTTGACTCGAGTACCGTGCCTCGAGTTTGAAGTCCCATTATGGGGTCAAAACAAGAATTTACTCGCGTTTTATTCAGAAGTTTTGAGGGACTGCTTCAATGAGCCAGTTTCTGTCAGAGAACAGTCCCGCTTGACAAAGATTGAAGAGCATTGGGTTCCTTCACAATTGCTGTTTTTTAAAAAAAAGTCGATTAATAATTGTTAATTATATACTTTTAACTATGTTATTAAATATATATAAATAAATATATTATTATTTTTACTATTATTCTTTTTGTTATTATTATTATTATTCTGAAAGAAATATTGAATAAAAGAATATTACGAATTTTATTGCTGCAATAAAATTGATATCTCAGCATAATGCTTCACCGGCTTTCAAGTAATATATCATATATCACTCTTTTATATCTACCTTCCTCTATCTCAATATTACTCTGCATATAGTATACACATCAATGTACCATTATTTTTCTTCTAGCTGTATTATAGGATGTAAGTATATTGCAAATAATATGATGTCGTAATATTATTATTAATTAAAATTAAATCTTGGAAAATAACTTTTTTTTGTTTTATAAAATATATATATTTTTAATTTATAAAATAATATATATATACTTTTAAATATTATATACATTTAATTAATTTATTTATTTTCTGTTAACATTTTGCTGTTAAAATATATTAATGGATGTGTACATTTATATAAAGACATGTCTACATTAAAGGCACTAGATTAAAATATAATTTATAATATATATATATATATATTATTAATTTTATATTTATATATATACAAGTATATTTATATATTTATTCATCTATATATTCATATTTCTGTATATTCAACAGATTAAGATATATTCTTTCACTCGTTCATTCACGTATTTTTTCTTTTCCTTTCTTTCTTTCTTCCTTCCTTTCTTTCTTTCTTTTTTTTTCTTTCTTTCTTTCTTTCATTCTTTCATTCATTCTTTCTATCTATCTATCATTTTTTTTCTTTCTTTCTTTCTTTCTTTCTTTCTTTATTTCTTTCTTTCTATCTAAAGCTCATTCATCTGAAGCTACACTCCCACCTACCTCTCACTATCTCATCAATCTCAAACTACCCTCACTGCAACCAGTTACTATCTCACTCATTGTTCATTCGATCAATCATTTGCTCTCTTTTTTGAAGAATTTTCCCTCTCTTTTTTTCATTATCTCGCGACTCGCCTGATTGGTTGGCTTGGCTAGTAGCTTTGCACTGCTACGGTCATATATATTTATATATACAAATATATATATATAAATATAAATATAAATATAAATATATATATATATATATATATATATATATGTTCACATATAAACTGTATATAAATAGGCTTGCATGCATGTATAATGAATCTGCTAGTAAGAAGATTGGTTTGTTGTTGTTGTTTGCGTGTGTGCTTTTGTGTGTGTGTGTGTGTGTTGTGTATACATTTATACGTATGTATGTTCGTATGTATATTTGTATGTGTGTTTATACATGTGTTGTATATGATATGCATGCAAGTTTGTTTTGTATTGTTGGCTAGGAAGTGCTGGTGAATTGTTGGTGGGTGGTTAATTTTAATATTTTAATGTGCCCCTTTGACGTTATATTTTAATATTTCAATAATATTATAATTATATGATAATTATATTATCGAGAAATTTATAATTTTCATTTGAGAATTGTTTTATACTGTGTTATAACATAATGATACAGATATTTTATTGATAGATATCAGACGTTTCTGCTGTGATGTCGATTAATTGCGATTATTAAAATGAATATGAATAAAAATTAATTTATCTTAATTAATTTAAATATTATTAATGTTAATCATCTATTAGATATTATTTTATAATTTATATTGTTTATCATATAAATAATTTTTTTCCCAAATTGTAGAGTTTACAGATGCTGATCGCCATCTACTGATCGGATTAAAATTAAAAGAATGGAGAGGTTAGATTTTTTTTTTCATCTACAGTTAACATTTTTCAAAAGAATTAAATTACATTTTGCATAATCATTAAAAAAATAGATGAATTATGAATAATGGTTCTTTATTATATTCAAATGGTCTATCCCTAAATGCATTTTAAAATTAATGAATTACTTTCTAAACTTGAAGAAATGTGAGAAAAATTACAACAGCAACTATCCAAGATTAATTGTTAATATATTAATAATAATAAAAATATTTCGGGTAAAAGTTTTAGTAAAATTTACAGTAATATATTCGGTAATATTCACGATAATATTTGTGGTAATTTATAACAATATTTGTAAAAATATTTATGAGAATATTCGTGGTAATATTCAATATGATATAATTTTCTGTAAAATTATCAATCCTATCTTGTGATGGTTCTCAATTTTGTCTGCTGGTCAATTTTTTTTTCAAATGCAAACGAAATGAGCTCATGTTTGTTCTCTATTTTAAGTTTATATGAGTGAAAGTTTTTCTAAAAATACCCTTAAGTCATTTTAATACTAATTTTATTACCTTCATTCTTCGTGATGGAATGAATGTCTTTAATCATTTCACTTTATATTTATTTTGTCTGATGATGATGATGATGACGACGACGACGACGATGATAATGATAATTATGATATCAGTAGACGGTGATGATGACGACGATGATTAAATTCTGGCTGGGGTCGGTGGCTTTTGTTGTTGTTTTTCATTATTGTTATTTATATTTTTATTATTTTTATTACTAGTTATTTTTATTATTACTAGTCATTATTATTATTATTATTATTATTATTATTATTATTATCATTATTATTTAACCAGCAAAAGTTTAGTTTACGATCTAGACATATTTACTTTATTACGTCTGCCCGTCAAACTTTCAAATAAAAACTTCCATATAAACTTCTTATGCTACTACTTCTACTGCTGCTTCTGCTACTGCTGCTGCAGCTACCACTACTACTGCTGCTGCTACTACTACTACTAAGGCTACTATTAATACTAAAACTAATTCACTTCTACCTCTTAAACTAATATAACAAATGATAATAATACTTTTATTATTTTCATAGCAAAAAATGAATAGAATTAAGTATGTAAAAATGTAATTGAAGTTATTAATTTGATAAAATGTACCTAATTGTTAGTAATTTTAATTATCTTTGCGTTTTCATGTATGGTAAATTTTTTTAAGAAACTTTCGAAGAATTTATCTTGGGTGTGTCATGAAAATTTGCTGTCATAATCATTGTTGTTGTCATCATCTTTATGTCATCGTCTTAATCTTCATCATCACCAGTGGCATTATTACGTCATCTTTGTTATCACTATCACCATCATCACAATCACCATCATCATCGATAAAAATAATGCTACAACAACAACAACAACTGCAACAACAACAACAACTGCAATGATATTGATCTGTTTGTCTCGTGAATAGGAGCCAATACATTCGTAAAAGCTACAAACAATAAGAACAACAACGACAATAACAATAATAATTATTATGTTTTGTTGTTATTATCATTTTTTATTATTATCATTATTATTATAATTATTTTTTTTATTATTATTATTATAATAAACAATATGAGCCACAGGAATAGTACTACAAGAATGATTATAGCAAGACGAATAAAATTTGCACTAAATACTGACAAGCAATTTTATTTATAACATAATCAAAATTTGTTAATTAGTGGATTAATTAATTGTTAAATTAATTGATTAATTAATTTATTTGAAAATAGTTTAATTATTTTTAATATTTGTCAATTGCATTATTTTATATTGCCTTTTATTTCACTATGTTGGTTTTTGTTTTGTTTTATTTAGGAATATTTATTTTAATAATATGAAAGGTAATAATTAAAATGAAATATGAAGGATACAAAAGATTTGCAAACATACATGACAGCAAACATGTTTTAAAATATACAAACGATTGGAAACACAAAACCAAATATATGTTCGTAAAAACAAAATGCAATATAATACGAAATGCAAAAATATACGGAACGGCTTACGAGATTTTTGAAAAATTAGGAAAAAAAACACAAAAAAATACAAACGTTTGCAACACGAAATATCAAATCAATACAAAACAAAACACAAAAATCACGCCAAACAACATACAAAACTATAGAAAATAAATTACAAATTTTATGCAAAACAAAATACAAAATCAGAGAAAAGAACCGCAGCCAATACCAATTACGTTATGATCATAAACACAACAAAAAAACAAACTGTCCGGATAATTCCATAAACTATTTTTTTCTTTTAGAATCTTCCTTTTCTAACTCCTCCGTTTGCACTCTCTCTCCCTTTCTCTCTCTCTCTCTCTCTCTCTCTCATTTTTGCTTCCTATTTTCTCTGATTTTTCTCCTTCTATCTTTTACTCATCCTTCTTTTATTTTTTTATTCTTTTTCGTCCTCAAAAACTTATTTGATGAGTTTTTCTTTTTTTCATACTAGGATTATTTTTTCTTTCTATCTCTCTCATTCATTCATAAAATTTCGGTTCTCTCACTTCATTCATTCCTTCTTGTTACTGTTTTCATTTATTTTTTTCCAATTTATCTCTCTCTCTCTCTTTTTCTCTTTCTCTATCTCTCTCCGTCTGTCTTTCTGCTTGTCTGTCTGTCTATCTGTCTAACTATCTTTTTTATTTTCCTTTTTATCTTTCCTTCATTCTTCCTCTCACTATATTTCCTCCTCTCACTCACTTTCTCTCTCTCTCTCGATGTCTCTCACTTCCCACATCATCATCTCACTTTTTAGCACCGGTTTTAGTTTTATTCTTTCCTCCCAACTGAATTTATTTTAATGCTCCGGAGGAGAAAAATTTAATTAACTTTCATTTCATAGTTTTTCATTTTTGCGGGTTTTTCGTGTTTTTTTTAATTTTTTTGTTTCACTCGTCAAAAAGAACAACGACATCAACACTATCATTACTAACAACAACAACATTATCAACAACATCATTATCAACAACGACAACAACATCATCATCATCATCATGATAATCATCCAACTCATTAATATTCAGCGCGCAGGACAACGGCTATTGGCACTTGATTGAATGGCTGCAAATGTAAACAGAGCTCTCACTTATTTCTCTCCATCTCTCTCTATTCCTTTCTTTGAATTTTTTCTTTCTTCCTCTCTCTCTTTCTCTCTTATTTTTTCTGTGTCGATCTTTTAATCTTGGTGCTTTCTTTAAAATGCTCGTTTTTCATTTCATTTATCATTCCTTCTATCTATCTATCTTTATCTATTTTTCGTTTTTTCTCACTCTCTCTTTCTCGCTTTATGCATGTATATCAATGACATTATGTATAAACACACCAAACACATATATACACACATACATACATACATACACACTTGAACACACGCAAATATTCACATAGGAACCTTGGATCGAGCCATTTGACGTGTATAATAATGATAATGTTGTGGTTTTTTGTTGTTGTTTTTCAATGGATGTCGCTGTATGTATGTATGAATGAATATATGTATGTTTGTATGTATGCATGTATGTTTGAATGTATGTATGTTTGTATGCATGCATGCAAGTATGTATGTATGTAACATATGATGTAATAAATTTAAATTTATAGGACCGCACCCGTCAGCAAATGCTTGCATCCATAAATAATTGCCCTCACGTACACAGAAACTCACGCACAAACACACACAAACACATACACACTTGAACAAACAAACATACAAAATAACGTCCTAGATAAACTCAATAAGCTCATCATTCTCATCATCAACATCATCATTCTCACCATCACGTACAGAAACACACAATCATACGAACTTACACACACACACACGCACACATACATTTTTACACACACACACATATTGCACACGCACATACAAACAAACAGATAAACATCCCCAAAACACTCAAAATAAAGTCAGCGAGCTCTGATATGCAAATAATTTACTGCAATTTAAGACTTTAAGTTCGCTCGCCATTACACCAAGCCGAGGAATTTTAGCTCTTTTTTGTATTTACACTCCTATCAAAAGATTTAACACCCACCATGGTGAGCTCCATTCAACAGTAAACATCTAGGTTGAAGTTGTAGTTATGGTAGTAGCTGTAGTAGCAACAGAAGTAGTTGCAGTTGTTGCTGTAGTAGTAGTAGTAGTAGAAATAGTAGTAGTAGTAGTGGTGGTGATGGTGGAGGTGGTGCTGGTGGTGGTATTAGGAAATATGACGTCACATCAGCATCAACATCCCATAACAGAAAGTGACGTCACATTTCAACACATGACGTCAAGTAGTAGTAGTATCAGTAATAGTAGTAGTAGCAGTAGTGGGGATGGTGGTGGTAATATTAATTGTAATTATAGTGAAAGATATATTTTTAGATTTTATGTTTAAAAGTTTCATTTCTTAATAATAAATTTTCTTGAAATACAAAAGCAATAGGTTGTTGTTGTTCCAGTCCTTTGAAAAGTTTTTGTTGCCATTTTTCTTGTTATTATCATTGTTATTATTTTTTATATTATTCCAAATTTTTGCATAGCCTGATTTATAATTTATATCATCTCTTAGGATGGTACGATCATAATTTTGACGTTGTTGTGTGTTTATTTGTATGTTTGTTTGTTTGTATGTGTGTTTGTTTGTTTGTATGTTTGTTTCTTTGCTTAGTTTGTATTGTTGTATGTTTTTGTATGTTATTTTTCTGTAAGTTTTTCCAAATGTTTGAATTTTTTTTCCTTTTTCCAAGTTTTAAAAAGTTGAAAGTTTGTATGCTGTATGTTTGTATGTCTAGCTTGTTTGCATATCTTGTATGTTTGTTTGTATGTCTGCATGTTTGTATGTACAACTTGTGTTTGTACGGATAACGTGTGTATATTGATGCTTAAAAATAACTTAATATTGTGGGCGTTATATAGTAGCACGAATATCTTTTGCTGTTGTTGCTGTTGTTGTTGTTGTTGATGTTTATATTGTCGTTGTTATTATGAAAAATGATGTTAATTTTATTGTTGTTGTTGTTGATTATGATGATGATATGATTCATAGATGATGATGTTGATGGTGATGATGATGGTGACGATGGTGGTTGTAATGATGATGGTGGTGGTGATAATGATGATAGTTGTGGTGATGACGATGGTGGTTGTGATGATGACCTGTAAT
>NW_008703585.1:370564-374084 GCF_000326865.2 Helobdella robusta
CATTCACACACACACACACACACACTATACACACACAAACAAACATACAAACGCAAGCACAGACACATACACACACACACATATATATATATATATGAATAAATACTACACTTACACATACATGTATAGCATTTAGTTAAACTATTTTATATTCATCCATATAAACAAAGAAATTCTGAACTCTACGGAAAAGTGGAAGGAGAACAAGAGAGATAGGAAGAAAGTGAGAGAAAGAGAGACAATGAAAATATGAGAGAGAAAAAATAGAGAGAGAAAGAAAGAGAGAGGGAGAGAGGTTGAGAGAGAGAGGGAGGATTTCACTTGATACATATTTGATGGCACACATTGCATTGTATTGCAAGGCAATTTTCTAGTGTATGTGCGCGTTGGGTTCTAGTCCTTACAACATAATTCTTCATAATTTTATTCATAATTATATATAATTATAAATATTATATGCATATATAGGATTTAATGTAATATTTATATATATTGATTTAAACATATAAATATTATTGATTGTTACGTAATTATACATATTTTATAATTATTCACATAAATTATATTATAAATATTTATTGAATTAGTTAGTGGCGTTGTTTTGGATTGTAGTTATTAATTTATTAATTATTTATATTTAATTCATAATGATGATGATAATAAAAATAATAATAAAAATAATAATGGAAAATCAATAGCAATTATAACTTTCGGTTAAATTGTTATGCTTAATAATTAAACTATAACAAATAATAATTATACAAATATTATTGCTATTTATATTACTACTAACAAAAATTATAGCAATCATATTGCTTCTAATTTTTCTGTTTGTAACAATAATTCTTATTTTTAGTTATATGCATAATTTAATAATATATTTTTGAGTATTTATACATAATAAATTTTTATTTAGATTGAACGAGAGAATACAAACTGCAAAAATGAAAGAATGCAACATCTTGATGAAATATAGGCTGGATGTTTTAAATATAAAATACAATCTTAGCCATACATACAATCAACAACTTCTTCCAATTTCTGTTGAATGTCAGTTCTAAATACTCAAAAATACTTAAAGGTTTGTGGTATGTTTCTTGTTTGTTTGTATGTATGTATTTATTTATGTTTGTATGTATGTAAGTATGTTTGTTTATTTGTATGTATGTGAATGTATGTCTGTGTGTGTGTGTTCCTATGTTGATATGTTGTGAAGTTGTGTATATTTTCGTTCACAAAGTTTTATTTTTGAATTGAGTTTTTTTGGTTGCAATGCATTCATTATTTCGGTTGTTTTGATGTGAATTATTATTTTTTTTCAAAAACAATTTTATTAGATTTCATATTTTTATTTTATTAATATTCATGCATTTCAAGAATACTTGCACAATGTCACTTTAATTTGAGTAGCTGAAACTTAATTATTCTTTCCATTTCTCTCTCTCTTTCTCTCTCTCTCTCTCTCTCTCTCTCTTTCTCTTTCCCTCAGGCATACAAAAAATGCAATTCTATATAAATACACAAATTACAAAAGTTGTATACAAAAATATACAAATAAGAAAAAATATCAATTTTTTTTATCAGTTGAGATATTGATACTATAAGTATATAACATTTCAAACTCTGAATTAATAACAAAATATAATATTATTATAGTTATATTGATATTTTTTTTTATTATGATTATAATTAATAATGCCAACAATAAATTAGGCTAAAGATGTCAGCTTGGACAATGCTGAACCTGCTAATGAGAATTAACGTTTAATCCTTGCTTTTGTGTTGCTATGTCTTGCTTTATGGCCTATATGTGTCGATAGTTTTGTATGTTTTTTGTCTGTGTATTTTTGGTATTTTTGTATTTATCTGTAGATGAGTTTGTATATTTTTTGTATTTCTGTTTACTTTTTTTCTTCATTTTTTGGTATCTTTGTATGTGTTTGTATATTTTTTGCTGTAAGTCTTGCTTATTGGTATCTGATCAGAAAATTTCTGTATGGTCTGTATGTAGGTTTTTTGTATTTTTTGTATATTTACTGTATGTTTTTGTATGTGTACTTTTTTAATTTTTAATCGCTTGCTTTTTCCAATTATCCGCCTACACACATACATGCTAACATTAATGCACAAATTATCTAGAATCTACAATACAGACATACATACATGCATACATACAAAAACATGCAAATACAAACATACATATACAAATGATTTAGAGTCATTTATACAAACACTGATACAAACAAACATATATACAATCGTACAAACATACATACATATAATCTATAATCATTTTTACAAACACTGAATTAAACATATGTATACATAAAATCTGTATGAATTATTTTTTATGATACATAAATTCATACATACATACAAACCAAAAAGTAAATTCATACAGATATGTATACAATCATACATACTAACATACAAACATACATACATACGCGCAAACATTGAAACTAACCAAACTAAAAACAACAACAACAAAAAATAGAAATAAAAGAAAGTCTCCATGCTAAGAAATTGATTTAACACTGCATCTCGTGTTTTCTTTTATAAAGAAACATTGAAAATTGTCATGAACATTCTATGTACATCATTATCCTCAATTTGATCCTCCTATTATTCTCATCGTATTACAATAACAACATTGTTATTATTTTTATTATTTATTGATATTATTTTAATTAATTTTGTCTATGAAATATACTCAATAATGAGATATATTTATGTATGTTTTTCGTACGAAAAAATTTAAAAGTTTTGTGATTTGCAATTATAAATACAAATTATCTGATAACATTTATGGTATATTTAGTATGTTTAATATCCCGATGTTCGAAAACTATTCGTAACAATAATTTTTTATTTGATGCAAATAGTAAAACCATGAATACAAACATAAAATTTGTATAAAATACAAAACACGCTGAAAAAGTTTGTATTTTTTTTTGGGGCGGCGCTGAATTCAGATGTTTGTATGTTCTTCTAAAAAAAAGGTTGAAAAGTCAATGTGTATTTCTGTTCAGAAAATCGTGGAAAATCCTTTTTTTCTTGGTGGTCAAAATATTTTTGCATCATAAATTTTTGTTTTTGTTGAAAATTTTTGTTTTTCTGGTTATTTTCAGAATTTCTTAATAAATTTCAGTATTCATAATTTATTCATTATTCATTAATATTATTGATATTTTTTTACAGTAAAACTTTATTTTGAGTTTGTTAAATTTCGCAATTTGAGCAAGGTTCAAGAATTTTCAAGGGTGAGCGATTGAGAGAGAGAGAAACAATTTGTTGAAGAGTAAAAGATAGAAAGAAAAAGAATGTGAAAGAGAAGAAGGAAGAAAGAAAGAGGATATATATATATATATATATATATATATATATATATATAGATAGATAGATAGATAGATAGAGAGAGAGAGAGAGAGAGAGAGAGAGAGAGAGAGAGAGAGAGAGAGAGAGAGAGAGAGAGAAAGTTAAAATGCTGAAGTATAGCGAAACGAAACGGAAGACAGAA
>NW_008703585.1:374134-387607 GCF_000326865.2 Helobdella robusta
TTACTTTTTCTCTACTCTCTTCTTCTCTTTTTCTCTCTCACTATCTTTCTCTCAATTATGATTATGATATTTGGTGATATATCAAAAGTGTAAATGGTTGTAGTGGATAGGTGAGTGAATGAGAGATAGGGAGAGATAGATAGAGAGAGAGAAAGAGAGAGAGAGAGAGAGAGAGAGAGAGACTGAGAGATAGAGAGGGAAGAAATGAGTGAATGAGTGAAAGAGTAAGTGAGTGAGTATTCTTTTCATATTTGTTTATACTCTGATGACGGTTTCTTAAACTAATTGATGGATAATTTACAGCTGAAATATGAAACTTCAAGATGATGAGGATGATGAAGATGATAAAAGATGACGTCACTGATGATGATGGTGACGACGATGATGACGATTGTAGTGATAATTATAATGATGGTGAAGATGACGTCACTGACGATGGCGACAATGATGATGACGTCAAAAGCGTAAAATAACAATTGGCTAAGTGTTAGAAAAAAAAATTTTTTAATGATGATGATTATGAGTGAAGCTTGAAATTGAAAATCTTCCTGATCACGAAAGTTTAACAATGCAAAAAACAAAACGCACAAAACCACCAAAAAATACAAAAAATACAAACAACAAAAAAGAGAATCAAAGCTTACCGGAAATACAATAATACTGTTAAAGTAAACGTGTTTTTCAACGAGGATACAAAAAAATAAATTACATACAATACTAAAAGAAACATAATACAAACGATACAAACATAATATTAAAAATACAAACATAAGGCAAACAATAAAAACATAATACATACAAATAATGCAAACATAATACAAACAATGCTAGAAGTACCGCAATACCATAAAACCAAAGAAAGCAAAATACATAACATAAACATTTTTTTCAATATGAAAAAAGAAACAAAAATAAAAAACTTTTCACGACATAAAAACGTCAAAATAACTAAAAATGTAAAAATTTTATGACGAAGAAAGCGAGAGAGAGAAAGAGAGAGTGGAAGAGGAAGAGAAAGAGAGAGGGAGAGAATGGAAAAAGAGAGAGAGAGAAAAGATATAAAAGCAAAGAAGTGTGGCAAGAGAGAGAGAGAAAGTGAAAATGAAAGAAATGAAAATAACAACTACATTAACTAACAGCAACGCCAATGAAAAATATATCAAATATTCCTCTTATATATCTTTGTCTATAGTAACAATAATTTAAAAAAAATTGTAAATGTAGTAGTAGTTGTAGTAGTAGTAGTTGTTGCTGTTGTTCTTGTATTTGTAGTAGTAGTAGTAGCAGCAGGAACTGCAGAAGCATTATCAAAGGCATTTGTTGAAGTAATGGGTTCATTATTTTTAATACTATCGTTTTAATTATTATGGCTGTTTTTATTATTATCATTATTTATAAGCAGTTGTGCAGTAGATAAAGACGCCTCTGCGAGCGTTATGACATTAAGAAGGGAAAAATTTTTTTAGTCATTAATGTCATTATTATTGTTTTTATTATTTTTTATTATTTATTATTTATTATTATTATTGCTGTTGTTGTTGTTTTTTTTTGATCATCGTCAGAATTTATAGTTGTAGGAAAAAATGTAGCGGTATTAGTAGTAGTAGTATAAGTAGTAAAAAAAATAATAAATATAATTATTATTATTGTAATTGTTATTAAAATTATTATTATAATTATTGTTATAATTTTTATTATTATTAACATACTAGCAATAACGATCGAAATTGTATATTGACATTATTATCGGACATGAAATTTTTGATTTGGTTTGTCTCCATTAGTTTTTATTATTATTATTATTCGTATCATTATTATCATTTTAATTTATTATCATTATTATTATCATTTTAATTTATTATTATTATTTTTATTATTAAAGTGTCTCGATGGATAATTAATGAAATTAAGTAAAACTTTATACGGAAAATTAAACACGAAAAGATACCCGAACAAATAAACAACAATAAAAAAAATAATTCATAAAAATAATAATTAAAGTTAAGATAACAACATTAATTATAATAAAATCTACAATATTAATGATAATAAATAATTTATTTGTATTTATTTCAAATAATCATTTATGCACATTAGGGCATAAATAATATTTCAACATTGTCGCAAAGCACTTTTGAAGATATAAATCAAAAATTTTGTTTTAATGTTATTCATTTTTGTCTATTTACTTGTTTATTTATTCAATCATTCATTCATTCATTCATTCATTCATTCATTCATTCATTCATTCATTCATTCATTCATTCATTCATTCATTCATTCATTCATTCATTCATTCATTCATTCATTCATTCATTCATTCATTCATTCATTCATTCATTCATTCATTCATTCATTCATTCATTCATTCATTCATTCATTCATTCATTCATTCATTCATTCATTCATTCATTCATTCATTCATTCATTCATTCATTCATTCATTCATTCATTCATTCATTCATTCATTCATTCATTCATTCATTCATTCATTCATTCATTCATTCATTCATTCATTCATTCATTCATTCATTCATTCATTTATTCATTCATTCATTCATTCAGTTAGTTAGTCAGTAATTCATAAATTCATTCAGTCAGTCATTCATTTAGTCATTCATTATTTTAATTCAACAACATCATCATAAAACATGTCAACACTTCATCATCATCATCGTTATCATCATCGTCGTCGGCATCATCATCATCATCATGACCAACGAAAGAATCACCATCACATCATTAAAACCAGCAAGAACAACATCATTACGAAGACATAAATATTTTTTCTATTTTAAAAATTCGGAAAACAGTTTTCCCACTTTATTCATCATTCTCGTCATCATCATCAGCCGCAACAACATCATCATCATCATCAGCCGCAACAACATCATCATCATCATCAGCCGCAAAAACATCATCATCATCATCAGCCGCAACAACATCATCATCATCATCAGCCGCAAAAACATCATCATCATCATCAGCCGCAACAACATCATCATCAACGACAACAAAAACTTTTTCACACATCCTTCAGATTATTGCATCGTCATCATTTTGTCGTCATTATTATTATTACTATTATTATTTTTATTATTTCTATTTTTATTTTAATTAGCAATTAATTAATAATTTGATTTATAATTGTTAATTTAATTTATTATGGATTTAATTATTTCGCATAATATTTTTTTTTCATTTCGTCATTTCGTAAAAGATTTTGTACTAAAACAGTATTTCATCATCATCAGCATCATTATCATCATCATTATCATCATCATCATCATCATCATTATCATTATCAACATCATCATCATTATCATCATCATTAACATCGGGCGCGTTTTAGAAACCAGAAATCAAATTATTGATTTCACTGCATTTTCCGTTTCGTCTCTTTCTGTATTTCTATAGCTGTGTGTGTGTATATGTATGTTTTTGTGTACGTGTGTGTGTTCTTGTATGTGTGTTTGTGTATATATGAGTTTGTTTGGGTTTAAATGTTATTATTGGTGTTATGATTTTTATTATTATTATTTTTACGTTATTCTGTTTGCACTCTTCATGGATTATATTAATTATTTCGTCGATATTTTTTTTTAATTTTATTGTCTGCTTATATAACTCTGTAAATAAAATCGTTCTTTTGATTGTCTATCTATCTGTGTCTGTCTATCTGTTTGTCTGTCTATCTGTCTGTCGGTTGTCTAACCCATCTCATGTGATGACGAAAAATGCACAATAACAAAACGACAATAAATAATACTTTTTATTATTTTTGTTTTTGCTCTCTTTTTCAATATAGGACAAAATAATAATAATAATAAAAACATAAAGAGTACGGACAGCTATAGATACATTCATTTATTCATTCATTTATTCATTCATTCATTCATTTATTCATTCATCCATCCATCCATTCATTCACTCACTAATGAAAAACCCACATTTCTTTACTATTTTTATGCATAAATTGAGTTACAATAACGGTGAAAATAATAAAATTAACATTAATTTTTGTGTAAATGGAGATGATTATCCCGATACTCATATTTAAACACTATCAATAATAATAATAATTCAATTCAATTTTATTCAGCAAAAAACATGGAGACAAACGAGCTTGTACGGCCACAAAAAACAAATAAGAACATATACCCAATAATAATAGTAATAATATGAGTAATAATAATAATAATAATAATAATAATAATAATAATAATAATAATAATAATAATAATAATAATAATAGTAATAACCAGTTGGGGATCCGTAGTTTTATGGGTATAGGGAAGTGTGATTTGAAAATTGCAGAGCAGAACTGGTTTTTTAACCATTCCCATATTTTCAATTTCATTTCGATTCCTCTGGTCGAGACGAATGATTTCCTTTCAAATTTTCAGTCAGACGTCATTTTGACTCTTTCTTCACTTCATTACTATATTTCAAATTTTGCTTGGGAGTAGTACACCCCCTATCCCCTCTCTGGTCTTCCCCAAACCCCCCTTCTCTGGTGTCTACCTCTGGCATTCCCCTTAGGATCCGTCGCTAATAATAATTATAATAATAATTTTATTATTAATAATTAATTTAATTATTCTTAATATTATTATTAATAATTTCGTTTGTATTGGTCAGTATTAGTAAATTGTAGAGTTGGTTGTGGTTAAAAAGTTGGATTGAATGCTATGGAATAAGGGGAACGTGAAATCATTAATTAATTAATTAATTAATTAATTAATAAAGAAATAGTCATGATTGAAATAAAAACATAATCATCATAGTTAGTCATAATTGTCCTTCATTTGAAATAAATTAAGTGCAGCGATGATAATAAATGAGTAAATTAAAATTAAATTAAAATAATATTTAAATAAAATCATACTCATCATAGTTAGTCATCATGGCTCTTTATTTAAAATAAAATAAGTACAGCGATAGTTATGAAGATTGATTCACGCATTGTTCCGATCACAATATATGGCATCTGATGATGATGATGATAATAATAATAATAATAATATATAATAATAATAATAAAAGTTGTTTTAAAAAGAAATATTAGATCAATTAATTAGTGAAGTATGTGATGGTTTTCTGGCAGAACAAAATTTAAAAGTAATATATTATAATTATTATAAATATTATTATAGTTACGAGTAGTAGTAGTAGTCGTAGAAGTAGTAGTAGTAATAGTAGTAGTAGTAGTAATAGTAGTAGTAGTACTAGTAGTAGTAGTGGTGGTGTTTCTATGAATGATGTTATTTTTGCAGCATTATTAGTGTTGTAAATTTTGACATCTCCTAAAAATTGAAAACATGTGTGCTTTTTATCATAAATTTATGCACGATATTTGTGGTTATGTTGATGTTGTTGATGCTGTTGTTGATGCTGTTGTTGATGCTGTTGTTGATGCTGTTGTTGAAGTTGTTGTTGATGTTGTTGTTGATGTTTTTGTTGATGATATCATTGTTTTTGTTGATGCTTTTGTTGATGCTTTCGTTGAAAATGTAACGCAAAGTTGTGCAGTGATGTTCAATGAAATTGTTGTTGTTGTTACTGATGTTGATGTTGTTGTTGATGATGTTGAAGTTTTTGTTTTGTTGATGTTGTTAAAGTTGTTGCTGATGTTGTTTTTGATGCTTTTGATGTTTTTCTTATCCGTGAAAAAGTAACGCAAAGTTTTGTCGTGATATTCAACGATAATGTTATTGTTGTTTTTGTTGGTGATGTCATTTTTTTTGGGCTGTGTTGTTAATGTTTTTTGTTGTTAATGTTTTCGTTGTTACTGATATTTTCGCTTCTGATTTTGAGAAATTGACATTTGGCATTATCACCATAGACATCATTAGCATCATCTTCATCGTCATCATTAAACATCCTCTTGCTGTTGCCATTATCACTATCCTAGCTAATAGTATATAGAACTAGTAGTAGCAATAGTAGCAGTAATAGTAGCAGCAGTAGTAGTAGTAATAGTAGTAGTAGTGGTAGTAGTAGTAGTAGTAGTAGTAGTAGTAGTTATAGTAGGGTAGTAGTAGTAGTAGTAAAAGTAGTAGTAGTAGTAGCTGCAGTAGTAGCAATAGTAGTAGTAGTAGCAGCAGTAGTAGTAGTAATAGTAATAGTAGTAGTGGTAGTAGTAGTAGTAGTAGTAGTAGTAGTAGTAGTAGTAGTAGTAGTTATAGTAGGGTAGTAGTAGTAGTAAAAATAGTAGTAGTAGTAGCTGCAGTAGTAGCAGTAGTAGTAGTAGTAGCAGCGGTAGTAGTAGTAATAGTAGTAGTAGTAGTAGTAGTAATAGTTATAGTAGGGTAGTAGTAGTAGTAAAAGTAGTAGTAGTAGTAGCTGCAGTAGTAGCAATAGTAGTAGTAGTAGTAGCTGCAATAGTAGCAATAGTACAAGTAGTAGTAGCAGTCAGGGCATTTTGAAGTCATAGTTAGTTGGTTGTTTATATAACATTTCAATATTGTTACCTAAGTAGTACGTTCTGACAGGTTTTTCAAACTTGGAGGTGAGTGTATAATCTTAGAAGAAGTAGCATGGGTAGTAGCAGCAGTTGTAGTAGCGGCAGTAGTAAAAGTAGTAGCGGCGGTAGCATCAGTAATTATAAAAGTAGTGTTGAAGTAGGATGTTAATACACTCGATGATAATGTCCTTTAAACTTGGGCGCCCATGTCAAATGGCCTTCCTGACGCTCTCTTTCAGGGCATGGCAGTTTCAAAAGGTTAAAGGTCAATCTCTCATATCCACCTACTTCAGAGGTTTGAACGACAATCAGACACAGCATTGTATTTGATTGCGGATCTCCATGCAATCGAATCCAGTGTCTGCAACATCAACAAGATGCCTTTAACCTCCACACCATCACGTCTTAATCAGCAGTACTAGTAGCAGTAGCAGCAGTAACAGCAGCAGCAGCAGTAACAGTAGTAGCAGTAGCAGCAGCAGACATACAGTCTTATTCGGTCTCGGCGTATTCAACTTCATAACATTTGTTCACTTATTTCATACGTTGTTGATTATGAATAAACATTGAAAATGAAATGAAATGAATGAAATGATGTATAGAAAAGTATACTCGAACACATGTGATCGAGGCATACACAACATAGGCACACACACGTGCGTGTCAACAAAGAAGTTGTTAACCACCATGGGATCGCGCGAAATCAACAAAACTATTATGAAATTTTCTATATGTATACTATATAGGTATGTATATATATATTTTATATTTACATATGTGTGTGTGTGTGAGTGTGTGTGTGTGTATTCGTACACTCCATAAAACTCAATATAACTCAATATAACCCTATATAACTTTATCTTTACATCTTTACATCTTTTTATATTTCTATACAACTTTATATAATCCTATATAATTCTATATACTTATAGAAAAATCTATATAACTATACAACTCTATATAACTATATATAGGCATAAACTATTCAATAAACCTTACACAACTCTATATAATCTTATTTAATTTTATATAACTCTATATAACACTACATAACTCTTTAACTATATATAAATTTGTATAACTTTTTATAACTCTATGAAACTAGATACAACTCAAAAATGAATGTACGAACAAACGAACGAACGACTGAATTAACGAAAGAAAACAAACAAGTGAATGATACAATAATATATAATACAAAACAAGTGAATGTAACAAACAAGCTAAAGAATGAATGAATGAATGAATGAATGAGTGAGCGAGTGAGTGAGTGAGTGAGTGAGTGAGTGAGTGAGTGAGTGAGTGAGTGATTGAGTGAGTGAGTGAGTGAGTGAGTGAGTGAGTGAGTGAGTGAGTGAGTGAGTGAGTGAGTGAGTGAGTGAGTGAGTGAGTGAGTGAGTGAATGAATGGTTAATTAATGCAAGTAATTTAATTTAAATTTTACAGAAACATCAATAAAAATAAATGTGATGTTTTGCCACACATTTCATAATACAAAACTCAATTGAATTATAAAAGAGCCCAATTAGCTTTTATACTATAAAATAAATAAAATTACACTACATTTTACTTATTATTAGTAATAATATTATTGTGATCAATTAAAAATTATTCCTTTTATAACAAAATTAATAATAATATTTATTATTATCATTAAATTGTGCAAAAAAATGAAAGCATCATATAAACAAAGAACCAGCTAACGAGTTAGGTATGTACTTCTTTGACACAAGTTATCTATTATAAATTGTTGACTCTCTCTTTTTCTCTCCCTCTCTCTCTTTTTCTCTTTCACTATTTCATCCCATTTTCTTTCCTATCGTTTTTTCATTCATTCATTCGTTCGTTCGTTCGTTCATTCATTCATTCATACGTTCATTCATTCGTTCGTTAGTTCATTCATTCATTTTTATGTTCATTCATTTGTTCGCTCGGATTTTAGTTTCAACGTACTATCGTCTTAATCACAACTTATATGATGCAAACATCAAGCCATCATTCTCAAATGATTGTCAGTTGATTTATTTATTAATTTAATTAATTAATTACTTTAGTTTAATATTTAATTTAATTTTTTAAATATTTAATTTTTTTATCTCGGAACTGTTAACTGTCTCGATAACTCTATTAGCCGTGATTTATTTTTATTTTATTGATCTTGTAACTTTTTTGGAGTCCTCCTTATATATATTATTATTGTTATTATTATTTTGTTATTATTATTATCATCATCATCATCATCATCATCATCATTATTATAAATATCAATATTATTAACTATTTTTATTATTATCGTCATAATTTTATTTCATTTTCAGACCATTGGGCAGAGAAGAGAATAAGCAGACTTGGAAATCATACAACTCTGATCTGAATCTATATATATATAAGGCCAGTTCATACGTATCTTCAGTTATTCATTCATTCTTTTTACAAGTTGTTATGGTTATTAATAATTAATATTATTATTATTATTATTACCATTAATAAATATTGTTATTGTTGTTGTTGTTATTAATTATTATTATTAATATCAATAATGTGATGTATATTAGAGTAAATTAAATCCAGAATGAAATTCTGTATAATTAACTATATTTTTAAAATTTTTTTGAGAATTGGAATAATACAAATAGTAATAAATATTTTGGATAATATTTGCAAGGAGGGTGTAACTTTTATTGATTTTTATGTAAATTATATTGATTATGATGTTATTTATGATCATAATTTTATTCAATAAAACTCACACACACACACAAACATACATACTCACACACGTACACAAACATACACGTACGTACACACACACACACAAATTTTATATTTGTACCGTGTTTTACTGGCCTGTAATGAAAATTGTTGATTTTATTTGTGGTTGTTATCTTTGTTTGTTTGTTTGACTGTTTGTTTGTTTTTAAATTATATTTATATTTTCATAATCTGTTTTATTATAGCATATTTAAATTATTATTTTCAATTTAAGCTAATTGAAAGTAATGTCTTACCTTAGTACTATAATGTTAATTATATTATGTATCATTACTATCATTATCCTCATCAGCCAATTTTGATATCATTAAAATTATATCCAATCAAACTAATCAATCAATCAATCAATCAATCAATCAATCAATCAGTCAACCAAAAATAACCATCGACTTTCTATATGAATTAGAGAATAATGTGTCTCTACATAAATAAATAAATAAATAATAGTTGTGGTAGCAGTAACAGAAGATTCGTTGGTTGACAATTTAATGCTTATTAAATTTTTCATTTGTTTTAGGGTTTATTTTTGTTGAATTTTTGTATTCATCATTGCTAACGTCATCATCATCGTTGTCATCATCATCATCATCATTGTCGTCATCATCATCATCATCGTCATCGTCGTCTCGACTAGATTACCCTGAAGAACCGAGCAGGTGCTATGGTTTTGTTGGCAGTGTGATAAAAAAAATTGAACAACATTCGAGATGAATTATTCGATAGAGACCGGCTATTCGATTGTAAACGATTAGTTGATCGGTTAATTAATTATTCACCCAGATATTCGATTGAATCAAATTTTTTCGAATAGAATAGTTAATTATTCACTAATTAATCAATTTTTACATTTACTTATTTGACGTATTCGATGTAAAGATCGGTTAATTATTTGGTTGAAACAATTACTTTTCGTTCGAATAGTTACGAATCGACCGATTTAACCGATTATTCACTCGATAAGATCGAATCATGATCAATTAATTCGTAACGAATCAGTTACTAATTCGATTACTAATTATTTGATTAAATTTGCTAAATATTTGTGAAAATCTAGGATCTATTAGAGTTACCGAATCGAATAATAGTCGATCGAATGGTCTCGAATACTTGTTCGAACAGTAGTTTTTTTTTAAACTCTGTCTGCAACTTCAATCCAGATATCCACTGCTTGTTCGCCAGGGTATTCTGATTGGGACTGCAATACAACCGAAGCGAAATTCATCTTTTAATATTTAATAATAATATTATTATTACCATTATGAATATCATCATCATTATTATTATTATTTTAATTTTTTAATAATTTTTTTTGTTTAATTTGTATTAATTACGTTAAATTTAGCCGGATTGAATGTTACACGTATTTCACGAAATAGTAATTTAAATTGTATAAAAATAATCGAATCAACTAATTTGACTAATTGACTGACAGATTACTCAATTAAAAACTAAATTATTTAATTAACTAATTAGTCATTCAATAAATTTAGTAACAATTAATTAATGAATAAATATAAAGAGAATTGAAAAATATTTAGAAAAGTCATTCGTTGGTGAGCAGTAGATTTCAATGGACTAGCGATTATTGTCAAAAATTTTACCTATGGTTATTATTATTATTAATGTTATGGTTGCTGTTCTTATTATGTATGTTAATAATATTATTATTATCATTATGAATTTCATTATTATTATTATTATTATTATTATTGTAAATTTCATTATCATTATTATCATTATTTTTCATATTTTCTTTAAATACAAATTATTAAATTTTATATTATATGGCAATGAAAAGTTTGTTTCCATTCTGGTTAATGTAATGAATAAATGAATATGAATAAATAAATGAATGAATGAATGAATGTGTGAGTAAGTGAGTGAGTGAGTAGTAATTGAATTTATTTAATAACGAAATAATTCCAGAAAATTAATTAAAATCAATTGGCAGATTTAATTAAACATTTTTTTCATTTGTTAGTGTAATTATTAACTAATTAATTAATTTAAATTCATAAAAATTAACTCTTATCTTAATCATTAGTCTGAAATGTTGGCTTCAATTTCTTACAAGATGAACACACACATTCTTACAAAATGTACACACACACACACACACACACACACACACACACACACACACACACACACACACACGATCGTATTAACGCAAATGATAGCAATACTCGAGGACAAAACCAAAACCAAAAAGTTTCAAAAATGTTGTCTTACTATCGATCAATCGATTCTTCTGCAATAATGTTTTCATTTTACCTACAATACAAAAGACAAACACGACACAAACACGATACAATCATATACAAAACACTTACGTAAAACATATACAAACATTGTATACATTGTACTTTTTGTCATTTTGTGTGTATGGGCTTATTATATGTGTTTGTTTTGAATATCTGATTTCATATACGTTTTAAAGTATTTATGTAAATGTCAGCTTGTCTAGATGCGTGTATGCATCCATTCTTTGGTTCATTTATTCATTTATTTATTAATTTATTTATTTTTCTATTTATTTATTCATTTATTTTAAATCGTTCGTTGGTTCGTTCGTTCATGTAGTTCATCCATCTATTTATCTATCTAAAATTCTCATACACAACCGATTAGTAATACACTTTGGAATATCAACGCATGTACTTGCATCCTCCATCTATCAACTTTTTCTTTCTTTCATTCATTCATTCATTCAGTCATTCATCTGCTAATTTTGTTTTTTTGTTTGTTCGTTGTTTCGTTCCATTTTTCATATCAACCAGCCTAATCAAATGAGATGATGGATTATTGAGTGAATGTATTATTTTAACAATTTATCAATTAATTTATTCATTTATGTATTAATTTATTAATTCATTCATCTATACATTCGTTCATTCATTCTTTCGTTCGTTCATTCATTCATTCACACAGTAATTCAGTCAGTACTTCGACCATCATTTATACATTTATCTACCGTTTCAAGTACTCATTCATCCAACCATTCGTCCATCCATCCATCAACTCATTCATCCATTCACTTTCCATTCATTCATTCATTTATTTATTCATTCATTCAATCAGTCATATATTCATTCAATCAGTCATATATTCATCTATCATCTTAACTATACAAACGCATGAGGAGATTTACGTTCAGCTGGAAATTCGAAAATTCGAAATACACACAATACATACAAACACAGACACACACAAACACACACACACACACGCGCACAAACACACAAACACAAACACACACATATATACATACATCTGTAGAAAGAATGCTAACGTGACAAATTAATGAAATGAACATGTATAACGAGCTTGTATCGTGTTCTGTAACTCGATATAGCCTAACTACTATTACCAACACTTTACTGCTACTACTACTACTACTACTACTTCTACTACTACTACTACTACTACTACTACTACTACTCCTACTACTACTACTACCACTACTTCTACTACTACTATTACTACTACTACTACTACTACTGCAACTATTTACAACTACTACTACATTTACTACTAATACAACTACAGCAACAACTACAACTTTAACTACTATCTTGATGTTTTTAAATTTTAAGAGTGGTATTAGTATAACCGATTACAAAAGCTTAAAGACACACGCAAACCTACACTCCTATGCAATGCCTACACATCAACACACATACAAACAATGATACACACACACACACACAACACATAATCCCACACAGACACACACAAACAAACAAACATATACGAACATACAAACAAACATACAACTTGAAATATACAATTGCACTTGGAAGACATAAACAAACTAAAATGGAAAGAATTTGGCGCGATGCATCAACTAACTCGCTCTGCAGAACGACAGAGATAAGAAAAACAAATGAAAAAGACAAACAATATTCAAAAATCTTTTTAAAAAAAAACATACAAAAAACATACAGACAGATACAAAAAAAATGTTTAGAGGCCTTCATATACAATATTTTATTTTTCTATCATGGGAAAAACGCCAAATAAAAAAATAAAAACGCTCCAAAATATTCATCCATGGCTATTTATCTGATGAAGATGAAATTTTTTCCGTCTGATAAAACCTGGAAGAGAAAAATAGATGAATGAATAAAATGAGAGACTAAGTTATATTAACATTAAAAAGAGATAGATAGATAGATGGATGGATGGATGGATGGATGGATGGATGGATGGATGGATGGATGGATGGATGGATG
>NW_008703586.1:0-1211 GCF_000326865.2 Helobdella robusta
TGATTGGGATGATGATGATTGGGATGATGATGATTGGGATGATGATGATTGGGATGATGATGATTGGGATGATGATGATTGGGATGATGATGATTGGGATGATGACGATTGGGATGATGACGATTAGGATAATGATGATGATTGGGATGATGATGATTAGGATGATGATGATGATGATTGGGATGATGATGATTGGGATGATGATGATTGGGATGATGATGATTGGGATGATGATGATTGGGATGATGATGATTGGGATGATGATGATTGGGATGATAACGATTGGGATGATGACGATTGGGATGATGACGATTAGGATGATGATGATGATTAGGATGATGATGATTGGAATGATGATGATTGGGATGATGATGATTAGGATGATGATGATTGGGATGATGATGATTGGGCTGATGACGATTGGGATGATGACGATTGGGATGATGACGATTAGGATGATGATGATGATTGGGATGATGATGATTAGGATGATGATGATTGGGATGATGATGATTAGGATGATGATGATGATGATTGGGATGATGGTGATTATGACGATTATTATTATTATTATCCGATCACCTAACCAACCAAAACTCACCAAGCTGGTCCTATAGTTGATATTACCAAAAAAATATGTCAACAAAGATCGCTCATACGAGGAAAGCAAAGATCGAGCATTCTTTAGCTTTTCATCTGCCACATTATCAACTTCCAACTCCCCATCCTTACTTCCGGTCGTTATGACGTAAGATTGAGAAATGACGAATGGCAGTAAAGAGTTCGGCGAACGAGTTTCGGCGGCGACATTCCGAAAGTGGAAAAATGTGAAGAGGAACTTTTTGACGATGTTGTCGTAGACTTGCCAGCAGAAGACCGAACGGGCGATGTTGTGTGTCGCGCTGTATGGGTCTGTGTGTATGTGCGTGCGTTCGTGTGCATGTATTCGTTCTTTGCATAAGAACAACAAAGAACAACGAGCAACAACAAACCTCTAACACCGAGCCAGAATCGTTTATCTTGCCATGTTACCTGGTCTACAGAACGGATGGAGACGATGGACTCCCTCATCTCTCTCTCAATGCAAAAGTAATGGAAGAATGACGTCCAAAGGCGAGATATTGAGTGAGTGTTGTTGCTGTTGTTGTTACAGTTGTATGTGCTTCGCTAGAACGAATGAATGAATAAATGGAGAAAGTAATGGAGTAACA
>NW_008703586.1:81471-82928 GCF_000326865.2 Helobdella robusta
ATATCATCACCATAATCGTTATCATCTTTCTTTTGTAATCATAATTTGAATGATTTATTACTTTTAAAGGATTTATTGGACGTTGTCATTCTCAACCTCTGCTGCATCATCATCATCATCGTCATCGTCCTCATCACCGTATTCATCAAAATTATAATACAACAGTATAACAACAACAACAATATTAATACTAATAATAACAACAATAAACATCACATCATCATCATCGTCGTCGTTATCAACAGCATCATCCCATCAGCACTATGAAGAAGGACGTATCCTCCAACAATGATGAAAAAATGAGTTTGACCACCGATAAGAATACACCGAAATGTAAGATGATGATGATGACTGTGATGTTGATGATGATTGTGATGTTGATGATGATGATGATTATGACGAAGGTAATTACAGAATTGCTGATGATAATAATAATGATGATGATGGTGATGATGATAAAGATGATGATGATGATTATGATGATAGAGTGATGATGATGGTAGTGATGATGATGATACATTTTATGAGCGTGAATGTAAAAATTCAATATGCAGAGGGATCGCAAGCATAATAATCATCGGCTTGTCGATGATGTGATGACGATGATGACCATGTTGAGGATGATGATGGTGATGATGATGATAGTAATTTAGTTCTTGATAATGATGGTGATATTAATGGTGATGTTGATGATGATGTTGATGATGATGTTGATGATGATCTGATTGATCTGATGGTGATGTTGATGATGACAAAACTAAACGAAGATAGTAATACATTTTTTTAAAGTTGGTAGGGCTTTGTTCTCGCTGCTGATGTTAATGATCCTGTTATTGTGATGATGATGGTGATGGTGACAGCAATGATTTGGGTGACAACGATGATGATGATGATGTTGATGATGATAATGATGTCGAGGATTTGATGCACAGGCAGGCAGCAATCATGAATGCATGAAGCACTTGATAAAAGATTAATAAGAAGCTGATTGAATAATGCATGTCTGCATTCCTTCATTCTTTCTTTCGCCATTTTTGAGTTTTCATTTTTTGATACATTTCATATTTATTTATTTATATATATAACTATTTGTTTCATTCATTCGTTCGGCGATTTAGTTTCTTTCTTCATTCGTTCAGTCACTCGTTTGCTATTTCGTTTAAAATTTTTTTGTTCGTTCATCAATTAATGAATGAATGAATGAATAAATGGATGAATGAATGAATTAATTAATTCATAATTAATTAATTAATTATTTCACTCACTCACTCACTCACTCACTCACTCACTCACTCACTCACTCACTCACTCACTCACTCACTCACTCACTCACTCACTCACTCACTCACTCACTCACTCACTCACTCACTCACTCATTCATTCTTTTAATCATTGAATTATGAAGTAACGTTGTTGATCCATTCATTCACACGTTAAATTTGTTAGTTTGCACACTT
>NW_008703586.1:84611-86604 GCF_000326865.2 Helobdella robusta
AAACAAAATGATCAAAAAANCAGTTTGAACAAAACAACCCTATAAATTAATGAAACGTCCACGATTGCACACCAACAACAACAAAAACAACAATAACACGGTATAAATAAAAACAACATCTTCAACAACAACAAAAATATAAAAACTACATTATTATCAAAAATATTCACGGCGAAATTGGATTAATCAACACAGATATCAACATAACAACATTAACAACAACTTCAAAATGAATACTATCAACAACAACAAAAACATTAATAGATAAATTTATCTGATCAACAAAATTTTCAACACAGCAACATCAACAATAAAATAAACAACTTCAACAACATCAATAACATCATCAAAACATCGTTAACAACAACAACAACACTATAAAAAAAATAACAACAACAATAACTTCAACAACAACAACAACAACAATAACTTCAACAACAACAACAACAATCATTTCAACAACAAAACTTCAGCACACAACAACGTTAATTGATGGATGTTGATTTGCAATGATAGCTCTTGAGTTGCTCATTTTTATTGTTGTTGTTGCTGCTCTTGCTGTTGATTTCGTTATCGTTGTTGATGACGGTAACGATAATGTTGTTGTTTTGTTGTTGTTGATGTTGTTGTTGTTGCTGATGATAATGGTTTTTTTATTTGATGTTATTGTTGTTGTTGATAATGGTGTTGTTGTTATTGTTGTTCATGTCGCCGTTGTTAATGTTGTTACTGGAGCTTTTGTTGTTGTTTATATAACAATAAAATAATATTCAAAATTCTTTTATATTTTTTTATTAAAATAATTTTCTTCCATTTTTTTCATTTTCCCCACTTCCGCCGACATTTTGACACGTTTGAAAAAAACCATAGATGGCGAGATAAAAGATATAAAACTTAGTATAATATTATTTTCTTTTTATTATTAATGTTGCTTGAATACACACATACAAATATGAACACACACACACGCACACTCACTCACACACACCACACACACACACACACACACACACACACACACTCGCACTTACTCACACACACACACACACACACACACACACACACACATAATTAAACGCATCACTTCAATAATACAAGTGTGCAAATTCTAAAGCATATTTTGTGGTAAAAAACTTTTCGAATTAGCGTGTCCTTGATCGTGCCTCCCACCTTCTAATCCATGACACTCTGACAATTATCCACTGCGATCTTAGCTTGCATTAGCTAATGTACTACTTTTGTACATCCAACCATCTCCATCAACCCAATCAAATTTGACGGTTACTGGGGCTGGTTGCAGACTCTGTTGCTGGTGTGTTTTGGTAGACTGAAGCAGCTTAGTGTGGTTTATCTGGCACCCGTTGCTAACCGGTCTTTAGCCGCTGTCATACTCAATTGAAACTTTGATTCTAAGACGATTTACATTTTTTGTGTTTATCTTGTAATCTTCAGCAGAGCGAAAAAACTGTTTACAGGTTAGGATCAAATATCAGAAAAATGTTACAAGAAGACGCTTTAAAAACTATTGTTCTTATTGTCCTTGCACTGCTTGCCTACTCGCCATGACCAGTAATGTTAGTTGGGGTTGGCTGACGTCATGAGCCTCTGCCAAGATTGCGTCAGGTTTCAAATTATATTGCCTATTCAAAAAAAAGTATTCACGTAAAAGTGGTGAGAGAGCAAATAAAATTGTTCCTCACGGTTTGGTTTGCTATTTAGGCGGAGGCCGTAAAACTGAGCCATTAAGCCTTAAATGATTATTTTTACCGGCTTTTTTGAAGCTTCAATTCTAGTCATAAAGAAACCATCAGGCATCTTGGCTCAAAAAAGTTAGTGCCTCGATGGCTGTACTTTTATTCTTTGTAAAGCTAAAAACTTTTTGGCGAGTGATGTCACGGTTCCTGACACCCTGATAGGTCTGTAAGTTCAATTAACCAACAATAAACTGAATTCTGGGTTTGCTGCATAAGTTTTTACGAGTCGGTGGTCGGAG
>NW_008703587.1:0-814 GCF_000326865.2 Helobdella robusta
GTCGGGGTTGTTACGAGCTCAACGACGACAAACGTAAGGTAGCGAACGAAGTAGTTATCTGTTGCGTTGGAGGGTGGCGAACGAAGTAGTTGCCTTTCAACGTAACAACAACGTTTGTCGGTTAATTGGTACAATATTGGTACAGAAGACGGCTGGAACCGAAGGAGTCAACTTCACATAACACCAGTGTTCGAAGGATTCTACATTGTTGTCAAGTGAAGAAGTTGAAACAGTATCTGCTCGTACGTGGTCACAGCACTGGCAGGAACAAGTCTGCACACTAACCTCGAACTTTAACTTTTATTTTGGTTTTCTTTATTGACTTTGTATATTTATTTGGTATAGTTTTCAGTCTACAGAATAAAATTTTTTTTGATTTATGTCTATGTCTCAACCTTGCCGCTAAGAACCCGCTACAATATGTTTCAATAAAATAAAAGAAATTTGTTTCTGTGAAAACAGCTAAACTGTCTACAATAATAAATACATCAAGTCAGCAACTTTATTTTGTGACATTGTCGCAATGTACCGCATTATTTTAATACAATTTAGGATCAAATACATATTATTAATAATATATTAACCATATTATAACATATTGTTTTGATTATTTTTGGTATATTTTATTATTTATTGTAATGTGTTTGCATCACCGCATTGGGATGTATGGATGCACGTTCATTATCTTCAGATGCAAGCCAGTCAATTAATCCGACCCTTTAACAACAGCCTAAAAACTAAAAAGTAATAAAAACGGCTTAGAAATTGTTTATAATGCCTCAAAACATGAATGGAGTAATGCTGATATTATGAT
>NW_008703587.1:3915-6347 GCF_000326865.2 Helobdella robusta
AGAGCACGGGAGTTCGTTGAAGACGCACAATCAGTGTTACTGGCAATAATTCTATAAAAAGTTTTGCTGAGTGTGGATGAATGTGCTAACGATATAATATGTCAAAGAATTGATTTTTGAAATATCTGCTTTTTTACCTAAATAAATTTGAAAATTGCAACAAAAATAAATTTTAGATATAAAAAATGGTGTTGTATTAACTGACGTAGCAAGAGGCCAATGTTTGTCATCAAATTTTGGATTTATCCAATTTGTGGGCGCGGCTCCAGCAGCTAGACATCGCCACCTCCCAATTTTCGTCTCAAAAATTGTTGTTTGCTCGATTGTGATTGGTTGAGCCTGTCTTTTGAAACGACTCTTTTTTTGATTAATGGAATGTTTAACAAAATCAATGGAATTACTTGAAAAACTATTTTTCCTTTTAGTACGCGCATCAAAAGTAGACTTTCTAAAAAGAATATTATCAGATATGTCTACTTTTTTATTTTTTTTCCTGTTTTCAGTGTAGTTCTGAGCAGAACTTATTAACAAATTTTCTAGCGTTTCATTAGATAAATTAATATTCAGCTTATTTTGCTCAGTTTCAATCTGACTAGCAGCTGGTTCAAAAACGTTGTTGATAAATTCAGCGTCTAGCGTTTCGTCAATCGAAATGTTACTTTCTTGATCTATAAATCTTTCACTTTTTTCACGTTCACTTGAAAAATATATCAGCTCTTCAGGAGTTAGTTCTAAATTTTTAAGTTCCCTTTTGTCCCATGAAATATTTTTACTAGATGAAGTTGTATTCAGGGGTTTGTCTATGGGTCTCGATCCTCCAGATTTCTTCTTCCTTTCAACGTTGTCGACAGTGTTGCCAATGGCTTTGATGTTCGGATCGTAACTGTGAATGCTGAAGCCACCTGCTTTTTTCGGCGCTTTTATGTGTATGGCTACGACCTGAAAGATGGAAGTAGATTTAGTCTCTGATGCACTAACATTTTGAAAAGATAATCACTTACGTTCACTTACGTTCGGAAAGTTTTCTTCACAATTTAAATTTTTCAATAAATTTATCAATTTCGAGTTTAAAAAATTTAATTTTAAGTTATTAACAGTATTGGAAAATTTATTTAATTAATAATTTTCAAATCCTGTTGTATTTCGCCGACTAAAGAAAGTGAAAATGGAAAACACTAATCCTAACATAACCGCACGGACAAAGAAGGTGACCAATAAGATGAGTAATATTGCGGGATTGCACCTGTGTGATGGTTGTAGGAAAGTAAATGAAGAAAGAATAAAAACACTGACTAATTATGAGGAGGAAGGATTGCTTGTTGGAAGAAAACAGTTGGAAGAAAAAATGGCAAATGAAGTCAGATGTCTAACTCAGATGATGGAAAAAGTCACATTTAGAGAAGAGATGCTAAAAGAACAGATGAGGGAACAAACTAACTTGAAGAATAGTCTCAATGAGGTAAAAAATCAGGTAGCCAAGGAAGAGGAAATGACAAAAAAGTGGAATGAAGTAGTTAAAGGTAATATTGAGAGTTTGACAACAAATGTCAAGGAAATACATTCATCGGTGCTGGACACAAAAAATCATCTGGATGTTGCTAATGAAAGAGATATCCGTCGAAACAATTTAGTCATTTTCAACATACCAGAAAATGAAAGTTTTTCTTGGAAAGCTGATAAAGAGAAAGTGCTTCAGTTGTTGAAGGAGATAACTGATGAAAACTTGGAGAAGGAGGTTTCAAATGTATTCAGACTTGGTAAAAGGGTGAATGATCAAAAGCCAAGGCCTATTTTAATTAAATTATTGAATTTAACTACTAAAAACCTGATACTAGAAAACTGTTTCAAACTGAGGAGGAGTAAATCATTCAATGGAGTCTACATTAATCATGACCTTATTAAATTAGATAGAGATATTTGTAAACAGCTTCTCGATGATAAAAAGAAGAAAATTGCAGAAAAGGACGACATTAATAACTGGATATTTAAGGTAAAAAGACAACCAGGTGAGTTTCATGTATTTGTTTTTAAAAAGACAAATTTATAAAGAGATCAAAGTCAAGAGAAGGCAGTGAGTTTAATTATAATCCTAGTGTGGTAAAGAATCCTAATGATGTGCTAATGTTTTGTATACCAATGTTGATTGTCTCACAAATAAATTTTCAGAATTGAACCTATTTTTAGAGTCATCGGATTTAAAGTATGATTTAATAGTTATAAATGAAGTAAAGCCTAAAAATGTTAAAAACTCTTCATGGAACATTAACGAATTTAATTTGCCTGGATATAGTTACCTGGTTTCAAATTTCTGCAAAGCAAGTTATCGAGGTATTATGTTATATTACAAAATCAATTTGCAGCTGTTTAGTGTTCAACTGGATTCCAAATTTGATGAATATTTGTGTGCCAGGATTAACGTCAGAGATCAAAAT
>NW_008703588.1:0-1056 GCF_000326865.2 Helobdella robusta
GTTCTTTTTTTCATTCATTCATCAATCCACTCGTTCATCCATATATCTGGATGTCAATCTAGATATATAGAAGAATCTGTCTATATATCCATGCATGCATGCATCCATCTTTCCATCCATCCATCCATCCATCCATCCATCCATCCATCCATCCATCCATCCATCCATCCATCCATCCATCCATCCATCCATCCATCCATCCATCCATCTATCCATCCATCCATCCATCCTTCCTTCCTTCCTTCCATCCATCCATCCATCCATCCATCCATCCATCCATCCATCCATCCATCCGACCCTTCATCAATTTATTACATCTTAATAAACAATTATCCGAATGGAATGCTATGCAAACAGATCACTTTACCACCTCATAAACAAATATAAACATAGAAATGAAATAAACATAGAACTAAAATAAACATAGAAATAAAATAAGCATAAACATGAAATTCCTTAACATAAAAAACATAAACATAAAATAAACATAAACATGAAAAACATAGATGTAAAAGTAAACATGTAAACAAACATAATAGTAAAAAAAACTTGAACCCTAGAAAAAAAGCAACATAGAGAGAAAAAATAACCATAGAAACAAAAACATAGAAACAAACACAAAAAATAACCTAGAAAAAAATTAACCATAGAAACTAAACATAGAAACAAACACAAAAAATAACCAAAGAAACATAGACATGAAAACAAACACAAAAAAAGAAAAATAACTAAAGATATATAATCACAGAAACAAAACATGAAAACAAGCATAAAAACACACATAAACATACAACACAGTTGTCAGTTAAAAAATTCATTCGTTCGAGAACTTAAAAAATAATCTTTTTCAGTAATTTTGGCGCCGGTCAATATAACCGATTCTTTTTGGACAGAAACAAAATCGATACTCGATACCGATAAACCTCAATTGAATACATTTTCATTAATGACCATTTCAAATCTCAGTGTCAAAAAAGAATTATTTAAACTTACACTTTGACGCCTACTTTAAGAGTTTTATTCATCTTCACAACTTTATTCAATCGAGCTGATTCT
>NW_008703588.1:5648-6344 GCF_000326865.2 Helobdella robusta
ACATTAGCCAAACAACATCGACATTAATAAAAAGTTTCAACAACTTTAACAAAGATAACAACAACTAAAACAACTAAAACAACATAAACAACAACACTAAGATTGGCAACAACAGCAACAACAACGACGACGACGACAACAATAACAGCAACACTACAACCAACAAAAGCACAAACAACAACAACAAGCTAACCAGCAACAAATTTGACGACTTCAAAACAACAACAACATTAACATCGTCAAAAACATCAGCCACGCTTACAAGACATCAACCAAAGACATCAACAACAACACCATCAAAAGCATAAATATTACAAAAAAAGCGATTCTTCCAAAAAAAAATACAACAGGCGATTTCTAGACTATCCCATGGAATACTATTTGATATCATTGCCATTTCAAACATTACCATCATCACCATCGTTCTCAATATTGTTTTTATTATTGTTATTGTTTTTATCATCATCGTCGTCGCCGTCGTTGTTGTTGTCGTTGTTGTTGTTGTTGGGCCTCGAATATGGTTATCAGGATTAGTGTTTTGAGATTAGTTGCATGTTACACATTGGTTTATTTCGTCAAGTGGAGCCTTCAAAGTACCACTACGGAGCCACCGCCGTAAGTTTTTTTTTTTTTTTTTTTTTTTAAATTCCACTTTCTATGGTCTTCTTTAAACGATCTTTTTGGCGAAATAAAAAG
>NW_008703589.1:5156-7656 GCF_000326865.2 Helobdella robusta
CACACACACACACACACACACACACACACACACACACACACACACACACACATACATACATACATACATACATACATACATACATACATACTTTCTTCACGAAATTTTTTATGGTCATCCTGTCTTCTTATAATTATAATTATTAACTGTTTGTTCGTTCGTTCGTTCGTTCGTTCGTTCATATGTATGTATGTATGTATTACTATCAGGCAAATTTATAACGCACAAGTTTAGAGAGAAATAGCTTCAAGAGTGCTCTAAATTTTAAGCCACAAGATGAGAAACAAAACAATTGAGTCTGTATCAACAGTAATTTAATAAAAACAAATAAGTTTTAAGGTTTTTTTAACTGTTAAAATCCTGGCCGGTTTCCTTAGGGACAGAGGCAGACAGTTCCATCATACGGCAGGTCCAGCTACTGCGATATCTCGCATTCCAAATTGAAGTTTCCTCGAAGGGACAGCCAGTAAATTTTGCTCGTCCGATCCCACTCAAACAAACACCTGTTGATGTTGTTTGTTTTTTTTTATTGAATTTACATGCTAGATATTCAGGCGCCAATCCATTCAACGACTTGAACACAATTAGACAAATTTTAAAAGTTATTCTTTTTTTTTTTTTTGATCGGCAACCAGTGAAGGTCTTTCAAAATCGGCCTAACATGATCAAACTTTAATCACCAGTTATTAACTTAGCAGCCCAATTCTGCACTGACCGAGGAATGACGATTCATTTGTTTGGCAATTCGTAGAACAGACTGTTGCGGTAGTCCAGTCTCTGTTGTTTTAACATTAGTTGCCGTTCGAATCTGATTCGAATATGATACAACCTTCGGAGTTGTATCATATTCGAGGCTTGCAACTTTCTGATGTGTTCATTCATTGGCAGTTTGATGTCGAGTGTACAATGTATGTATGTTTGTTTGTATGTTTGTTTGTATGTTTGTTGGTATGTTTGTTGGTATGTTTGTTTGTATGCATGTTTGTTTGTATATGTTATTTTTTTGTATCCTTCGTTGGTTCCATAATTACAACTAAAGTTGAAATTCTCAATTAACATTGCTATATTCGTTTAATAATTATGCAAACTTATAATTAGCAATAATAATAATAATAATAATTATTATTATTATTATTATTATTTTGATTGAAATGATAGTAATAACAATAATGTCGATAATTGCCAAGAATATCTCTTTGAGCAAGGACCGTGACGTCGTCGTCTTCGTCCATACACACACGCACACGCGCACACACACACACACACGCACACACACACAAACAAACAAATACAAACACACACGTACATACAAACATATCGCCTGATTCACATTCAAACATCAGAGGACCGAATGAAATGCTATGCCCCATTTGCTCGCACTACATTATTATGCGCTTCGGTTACTACTACTACTACTACTACCATTACTACTGCTGCCACTGCTACTACTGCTGCCACTGCTACTACTGCTGCTACTGCTACTACTACTACTGCTGCTACTGCTACTACTACTTTTCTACTACTACTACCATTACTACTACTTCTCTACTACTACTACTACTACTACTCTACTACTACTACTCTACTACTGCTGCTGCTACTACTACTACTACTGCTGCTGCTACTACTACTACTACTACTACTACTACTGCTGCTACCGCTGCTACTACTATTGCTGCTGCTACTACTGCTGCTACTACTACTACTACTACTACTACTACTACTACTACTACTGCTACTACTACTACTGCTTCTACTACTGCTACTACTACTGCTGCTACCGCTGCTATTACTATTGCTGCTGCTACTACTGCTGCTACTACTACTACTAATTGTGTAAATATATGAAGGATTAAACCTCAGTTTGAGTTAAAATATAGATTTTTTTTGTAAGGTTTATCGTATACATTGGATGGGCCCTCTTTAGCTTCCTTCCTTGCATTGGATGTATTTTTTTTATTTTCGTTCGAGAACGAATAAAATATTTTGTACTACTGCTACTACTATTACTATTACTACTACTACTGCTACTATTACTACTGCTACTACTACTACTACTGCTACTACTACAACTGTTAATATTACTACTACTGCTAATATTACTACTACTTAATAGTACTACTACTGTTACTACTACTACTACTACTATTTTTACAACTAATACTACTACTACTACTACTGCTACTACTACTCCTGCTGCTGATGCTACTACTACTACCATTACTGCTCGACACCTGTTGTTAAGTACGTAAAATTGAGACGATGCTCGCTCGTTCAAGGTATAATTCTATCTGCGCTTCAAAATACTATTACTACCACTACTACTACTACTACTACTACTACTACTACTACTACTACTACTACTACTGCTACTACTACTACTGCTACTACTACTACTACTACTACTACTACTACTACTGCTACTACTACTACTACTACTACTATCATTATTGGTGATAGTCTTTGGTTTTGGGCATAACGATGGCGGAACAATTTTTGA
>NW_008703589.1:10156-11889 GCF_000326865.2 Helobdella robusta
GAACCCGGACGCTGTAAAAGCCAAACCATACGCCCTACCTCTACACCATTGTTTATTAAATACTTAAACATAATTAAATATAAATAAATAATAAATATAATTAAATTTTTTATGATTATAATTAAATAATTATTGTGATTTTATCATAATAATTTTAGGGACCGCTGGACAAAGGATATTTTTCGATAAAAATGGTGACCCACAAGGGAGATACACAATTTACCAGTACCAGAGAAAGCAACAACAACATCAACAACAACATCATCATCATCAACAACAACAACAACAACAACTGTATAAAGATCAGAAAGTTGTATCATATGATTATTTGCCAATTGGGTCGTGGAAATCAAATAAGTGTGTTGTCGTTGTTGATGTTGTTGATGTCGTTGTTGTTGATGTTGTTGATGTTGTTTTTGATGTTGTTGTTGTTGACAACAATGTTGTTGTTAATGTTGATTTTGTTGTTGCTGCTGGTATTGTTGTTGTTGTTGATGATGTTGTTGTTGATGTTGTTGCTGGTATTGTTGTTGATGTTGTTGTTGTTGAAAACGATGTTGTTGTTAATGTCGATGTTGTTGTTGATCAGATTAGCATCGGTTTGATATTGTCATCTTTGTTGCTGATAGCGTACAACTCAAGTTATATTTACAAGAATAGTTTTTTAAATTTTCATTGTCTTAATTACCATGAAAAAATACTTACCAACCAACCAACCAACCAATCAACCAACCAACCAGCCAACAAATCATTCAATCAACCAATCAACCAATCAATCAATCAACCAACAAACCCTTAAATCAATCGACCAACTAATTTCCAACCAATCAACTAACTCATCAATCAACCAGCCCGCCAACAAATCAACCAACCAGCCAACTAACCAACCAACCAATCAACCAACCAACCAATCAGATTGGAGTTGAACTTGCACTTGACTCGTTGGAAACAGGCGAGCCCATCCCAGCCAACATCAGTCTGCAGCGAGGAATGCCAAAAGGACGAAATTAAAAAGACCGAATCGGGTGACTTGTGCTGCTGGGTCTGCATAAAATGCGGCCCTTACGAAATTAAAAAAGGGCCGAATTGTCTCAGCTGCCCAAATGGTACGAAACCAGACGAAATGAAGATGAAATGTCTTGAAATCGATGTAGAGTACATGAGTTTCAACAGCCCGTGGGCTGTTGTTCCAGCCATTTTCGCTTCGTTTGGAATTATTACGGTTGGTTAATGAGATGTTGTTGATGTTGTGTTGTTGTTGTTGTTGTGTTGTTGTTGTGTTGGTTGTTAATTGGTTGTTGATGGTTGTTGTTGTGTTGTTGTTGTTGTTGTTTGGGCTCTTCCTCGCGCTAAATCGTCTATCACAATTCTAACGCTTCACGGACATCACTTTGAGCAAATTAAATGCCAAATTAGTAAAGCTTTCTCACAGGATCAAACTTGATGTTGAAAATCTTCTCTCTCTCTTTTTCTCTCTCTCTTTCTCTCTCCCCTCTCCTCTCTCTCTCTCGATGCCAGTCATATTGGTGTTGTAAAAATCTGAAGTGTAAACTCCATACAGAGCGTAAAATCCTTCTTAAATATGTTATTTAAAATATTTAATGGCCGGCAAACTTTGAAAACAAAAAATTTAATTGTAGTAGTAGTAATAATAATAATAATAACAACAACAAAACAAAACAAGTAGTAGTAATAACAACAACAACAACAACAACAACAATGCAAAACAAGTA
>NW_008703589.1:11939-14822 GCF_000326865.2 Helobdella robusta
CCTCTCTTCCGGTTAGGGCTGGGCGCCTCGTTATCCATTTCCTACTCGGCACTTTTCACGAAGACTAATCGGATCTCGCGAATATTCAACCAAGGATCGAAATCCGGTCGAAAGAAGCCGATTTTTACTAGTCCGAGATCGCAGTTGATTATATGTGCTGGCCTGGTGTCGATTCAGTTGCTCGGTTCGGTGGCATATTCGGTACTGGATCCGCCGAAACCGTCGGTTCAATACCCGGACCGAGGCACGGTGTGGTATCGATGTAACAACGGAGGTACCCCAATAGCGGTTTCGCTACTCTACAACATGCTCTTAGTTGTGCTGTGTACCGTGTATGCCGTTAAAACTCGAAAAATACCGGAAAACTTTAACGAGACGAAATACATTGCGTTTGCCATGTACGCTACTTGTGTCGTTTGGACCAGCTACGTCCCGATCTATTTCGGCAGTCTTAAGGGCGATTTCAGGGTTGGCGTTAAAACTGATTGATTCTTCAATTCATTTGTTCGTTCGTTCGTTCGTTCGTTCATTCACTCGCCAATTTTTAATTTTTTTATAAACAAATGCAAACAATCAACCAGACTACAAATCAATCAACCAACCAACCAACCAATCACCCAATTAACCAACCAATTAATCAACCAACCAACCAATTAATCAACCAATTAATCAACCAACCAATCAACCAGACTACAAATCAATCAATCAACTAGTCAACCAACCAACCAACCAACCAATCACCCAATCAACCAACCAATTAATCAACCAACTAACCAACCAACCAATTAATCAACCAATTAATCAACCAACCAACCAATCAACCAACCAATGAAGATCCAGATCTCCGGCTTGTGCATGTGTGTTAGCATCAGTGCCTACATCAACCTCGCTTGCATATTCTTACCGAAAGTCTACGTTGTAGTCTTTCAGCCACACAAAAACGTCAGACAAACTGCTAAAAAAGGTAGTCCTAATTATTAATTATATAAATATTTATGATAATAATTATATAAATAGTAATAATAATAATAATAATAGCAGTGGCTGATCTAGCGCTTTTTGTGTTGAAAGATGGTCCGTGTCCGTGAGAATGGTTTAACATGGGCCGACTGAATGAAAACTCTTTTATTTCAACCAAAATCGTTAAAATGAAATAAAATAATTAAAAAATGCAATAATGTTCAGTAAAAACCACAATGCTCATTACAAGGACAAGGGTAAGACGGTAATGTATTCAAATTGGCTATGGAGTGTTCCTATCGCATTAAAAGGCCTAGGTCGATCTGATTACAGAGTCTATTAATTTGTTAATAAGTTAAATCGACTATGGATTTTTAATTAGCGTCAAATTCCAAATATTGAAAAAACCAATCGGGGTTATTTTAAATGTTTTTAGAAAATATTGAACATTTCTCAAAGTCAGCGTCCAGAAGTGAATTCAAACTCTTTTCATATTTCAATAGTCTGTAGTTTCTTGATCTTTAACTCGATAAATAAGAATAGCAATAATAAAATAACAATAATTATAATAATATAATAATAATATTATAATAATAATATAATAGTAATAATAATGCCAATAGAATATTTTTTATTTATTGAGATGATGATTTCGAAATGTTTTGCTTGCCGTGTGCATTCTTTTGGAGCTTTTTGATGGAGTTTTAATTAAATCTTGATGGGTATGATTTTCATCATCATCATCTTCATCATCATCACCAACATCATCATCACCAACATCATCATCATTGTCATCATCATCATCATCGTCATCATCATCATCACCAACTTCATCATCATTGTCATCATCATCATCATCACCAACATCATCATCACCAACTTCATCATCATCGTCATCATCATCATCACCAACATCATCATCAGGAGGGAAATCTCTCTTCAATAAGAACTTGCAAGCTTCAGCTCTTAACTCACTGGACGTTACTAATACAAGTACTGATGATGATGACGATGATGATGATGATGATGACGATTATTATTATTATTATTATTATCAGCTGGTCTGGCGATGTTGATAGCGAAGGGAACATTACAGCTAGCCCGCCCCACGCCCCCACCATCATCATCATCACCTCCTCCGCAATCGTCATCATCACCACTACAACCACCGCTGCCGTTGTCGCCGACACTGCTACCACCAGCTGCTGCTGCAGTAGCGTCATCGTCGCTTCATCAAACGTCGTCGTCGTCGTCAAAAGAAGCGACGCAAACTTTATTAATGTCCTCGCGAGTTGCAACAACAACATCAACAACAACAACAACAACAACATCAACAACAACATCAACAACAACATTAACAACAGCAACAACAACAACAACAACAACAACATCAACAACAACTTCTACATCATCTTCAACAACATCAACATCAACACCAACAACAACACCATCAACAACAACAACTTCTACATCGTCCTCAACAGCTACAACGTCATCTCAAAAAACGCCAACATGGCGGCTCGCTGCTGATAACGATCTTGAGAATTACGTCACTAAAAATAACTCGGAAAAACCCGAACTCAATATAAACAACAACAACAACAACATTAATAATAATAACAATAATAATAGAAACAATAATATTAATAATAAGGCAAAGAAATTTATCAAAGCCAGAGCCAGCAGTATAGATGGTAATACCGAAATTAATTCCTCAATTTCAGATAGATCATCAAACACCACCACCACCACCACTACTACTACTACTGTTACCGCTACTACTACTACTACTACTACTACTACTACTACATCTACTACTACTACTGCAGCTGCTGAAGCTACTACAACGACTTCTAACAGTAAGAATAGTACGGCAAGAAGATCTTCGATGAGTATAACTATGAAGAATTACGGTAAAAGCTA
>NW_008703589.1:15839-17105 GCF_000326865.2 Helobdella robusta
AACAACATCAACAACAACAACAACATCAACAACAACATGGGCAACAAAAACAACAATTGCATGCTTACTGTTCAAAAATGAGTCTTGAAATATTGAATAGAGTTAAAGGACAAATCAGACTGGCGTATTGTGTGAATAAACAACAACATCAACCACAACAACAGCAACATCAACATAAACAACATCAACAACAACAACAACATCAACAGCAACCAACCAAAATTATGAAGTTTTCAACATTCGAAAAACAAAAGAAATTAATTTCCAACAACAAAAACGCAATCAGTAGAAACAAAAACAACGACAACAACAACAAAAACAACGACAACAACAACAAAAACAACGACAACAACAACAACAATTCAGAAAACGAATTCAAACTTTCAGAAACCTTCGACAAGATAACGAAACTTATTGCGAACTTGACCGATGATGATGATGATTGTGATCGATATCATCATCAACAACAACAACAACAAAATTATCAACAACAACAACAACATTATCAACAACAACAGCAGCGACAAATACATCGTCATCTATTTCAACAAAAACCACAAACAACTCGTTCGTTGAAGCAACAACGTCTCAAACTGCAACACCAAAAATCTAGCAGCGTTGATTACTTCGATTCATTTTTCAACAAATCTCAACAACTACAAAATCAACAACAACAACAACAACAACATCAGCGTAGGCATTCAGTGAGCTTTGAAACCCAAAACAACGACAACAACAACAATAACAAAAACAACAACAACGACGACGACGTCTTCAATAAGAATAACAACATTAAACAACAACCACAATGCTCAAAGAACATCTACAACAACAACAACACTAATTATCTGCGACGACAACAACAACTACAACCTCGTGTTCTGGCGAGAAGAAATTCGTCATTTTTTCAACAAAACAATGTTGTTGAGAGTAAACAACAACAACAGCAGCAACAAAAACCTCAACAACAACAACAACATCAACAAAAACCTCAACAACAACAACAACATCAACAAAAACCTCAACAACAACATCAACAACAACATCAACAACAACAACAACAGCAGCAAACACACAAGCCACTACGTTTTTCATTTAGCGACAACGACAAGCAGCACCAGAAGCTCGAGCAGCTTCGTAAAATGTTGATCTTGAAACAGCAGCAGCAACAACAAAATCAACATCAACTACAACAACAAAAACAACATCAACTGCAACAAATCTACCAGCCATCCTCATCATCGTCATCGTTACCTCGACACAATC
>NW_008703589.1:18632-33517 GCF_000326865.2 Helobdella robusta
TACACATACATACACATACATACATACATACATACATACATACACATACATACATACATACACATACATACATACATACATACATACATACATACATAAAACAATATTTAAAATACAACAAAAAAGCCTTTTTTTATTTTTGTGAAAGGTTTTGGAAGCATGTGATTGTATGTATGTTTGTATGTGTGCATGTATGTGTTTTGTGAATTTTTGTCTGTATTTCTGTTTGTATGTGCGTTTGTATGTATGTTTGTAGTATGTATGTATGTATGTATGTTTGTAGTATGTTTGTATGTTTGTATGTATGTATGCATGTGTTTGTTTGTTCCATCATTATGTATATATACAAACGTGATTTAATCTCATTGTGATATATATTTACTCATATTGCTTTTCTATTTGATTCACTCATTCACTCGTTCATCCATCCATTCAGTTATTCGTTTATTCATTCATCCAATCCCTCCTTCCTTCCTTCATTCGTTCATTCATTCATTCATTCATTTATACATTTGTTTTTTGTTCGATTTATTCATTCATTTAATCATTCATCCAACCATCCATCCAGCCATTCATTCATCCATTCATTCATCCATTCGTTTTTTGTTGGTTCGTCCATCCATCTTTTTTTCTTCCCTCCTTTCGTCCCATCTTCTACGTCGAACCAGCGTCGTCATCGTCCTGCCAACAACAACAACAACAATAATAATTATAATAATAATAACAATAATAATAGTAATAATAATAAAACCATCATCATCATAATAACCGAAAGCGTGACGAAGCAAAAAATGATGATGAAGACGACAACGAAGACGATGATGATGATTATCGTCACCTTCATCATCACCATTATCATTATCATTATCATCATCATCATCATCATCATCATCATCATCATCATCATCATCATAGATCTATCACAATCACCATACAAGCTATTGAAATCATTGCAGTAGTGGAACAACTGAAAAATAAATAATAAATAATAATAAATAATAATAATAATAAATAATAATAATAAATAATATTATTAAATGATAATAATATTATTAATAATAATAAAAGTGAGTGAGCCATAATAAAGCAGATGTTATTGTTGTCAGCAAAGAAATAAAATCGTGATGAAGATTGTTATAAGCGGTGCATAGAAAGGTAATTGAATATGTGAATCAACGAACGAATGAATGAATGAATGAATAAATAATTGAATGAATAAATGAATGAATGAACAAGGGACGAATGAATGAATAAACGAACGAATGAATGAACAAGAAATGAATTAATGGATGAATAAATGAATGAACGAACGACTGTATGAATAAATGAATGAATGAACGAATGAATGAATACGTAACTAAATGAGAAATTGAATGAACGAAGACAAACAGCTTAATTACTTGAAACAGTGATTCTAAAACCATAACCACCATCACCATAATTAAAACAGCAATAAAATTAATTATACTTAAATTATATTATGATCATCGTAATTAAATTATATTATGATCATCGTAATTAAATTATATTATGATCATCGCTAACGATAATAAAACCCTTTTGCTTATAAAAATGAAACTAGAAAATACAAAACAAAAGATACTAGATAAAGCTCAGGAAATAATATTTACAATAATAATAATAATAATAATAATAATAATAATAATAATAATAATAATAATAGCGCAATAACACCAGCAATAGATGAAGCCCCAAATCATGAATATTAATCGTCATTAAGTTATGAAAAATAAGTAGGCCATGAATTTCAATTAGAAAAATAAGCTCCGCCTACCTTATATATATTAATATATATATATATATAAACTTGTACTTACGTTAAGCATTTCGTTATGGTACACAAAATATGTACCAAAGTCTACTTTTTGCATTATCTTGATTGGTTGGTTGGTTGGTTGGTTGATTATTGATTGGTTGGTTGGTTGGTTTGTTGGTTGATTATTGATTGGTTGGTTGATTTGTTGGTTGATTATTGATTGGTTGGTTGGTTTGTTGGTTAATTATTGATTGGTTTGTTGGTTGGTTTGTTGGTTGGTTTGTTGGTTAATTATTGATTGGTTGGTTGGTAGATTTGTTGGTTGATTATTGATTGGTTGGTTGGATGGTTGGTTGATTGATTGATTAACTGATTGATTGATTGATTGATTGATTGATTGATTGATTGATTGACTGATTGTCGAATAAAATGAATACTCGTTTGCGGAATGAACCAAACATTTATCTTCCAATTCATCTTTCAACCAACTAACCAGCCAACCATTCAACCAATGAATCAATCAATCAATCACTCAATCAATCAACCGATCAATCAATTAACCAACCAATCAATCACTCAACCAATCAACCAATCAACTAACCACGTCTCTGTGTGTGGCGTAGTGTAAGAGGCTGGACGCCGACGACGACCTCAAGTGGCCTCGCGTCTGAAGTAACTTCATCCTACTCTGCGTCTGTCACATGGTGATAATAAAAGTAGCAGTAGTAGAAGCAGTAGTAGTAGCAGTAGTAGTAGTAGTAGCTGCAGTAGTAGTAGCAGCAATAGTAGTAGTAGCGGTAGCAGCAGTAGTAGTAGCAGTAGAAGTAGTAGCAGTAGTAGTAGTAGCAGTAGTAGTAGTAGTAGCAGTAGTAGTAGTAGCAGTAGTTGTAGTAGCAGTAGTAGTAGTAGTAGCAGCAGCAGCAGCAACCGACCAAATCTCTGAGGACTTGTTGCAGTTTGCCCTTCTCTCTCGTCAGACGTTCCACCTCTTCGATGTTTTCAGTCTTTTTGTTCGGGGCCATCTCCAGAAGAGCGATGTGCGCGTCTTTCTCGCTAATGGCGGCCAATATGGCTTCCTGCCTGATTGGCGATTAGGAAAAAATTATAATAAAAAAGAGCAAACAAAGCAAAATTCTTTGACGCGAACTTTAAATGCGCGCAACTTTCTAGGTGCAACTTTCTTTTAAGATTTTTAACAAATTTAAAAAAATTCATGACAGAAATTGAGCTACGGCATCACGAGATTTCACACACGCTGCTTTTAGACTCTACCTTGATATCATAAACTTTGACACCTTTCTACTACCCTTAAGTTTTACATTTTCAAAAGACAGATACGTGTGATGAAGCATGGAAGATGGTCCAGTGTCTCATTACATTAGGACTAAGATATTGTTTGCTGGGTTCGCCGAGATGATTCTATCATCATCACACCATCACCATCATCATATTGCAACCATCATCATCATATCATCATCATCATCATCATCACCACATAATCATCATCATCATCATCATCATCATCAGATCATCATCACCATCATATCATCATCATCATCATCATCATCGTCACCACATCATCATCATCATCATCGTCTTCCTTCTCACTTCATCTCGTAGACCTCAGAGAGTTGTTTCTTGGAGTCGCTAAGGTGCTCAGTCAGCAGTGCCTCCTTCTCCTTCAGAAGGGCCTCACACCTGGACAGCTGCTCGCGACATCCCTCGTACTGACCTCTCGCCCTCTCCAGCTCTTCTTGTAACGACTCCATCTTCATTTGGGGTGTGGAAGAAATTTGGGATGCTTACGGTACAAAATTTTTTGGATATAAAACGGTTGGGGTATACAGAATATAAAACATTTGGGATATTTGGGTATGAAATGGTTGGGATATTCAAGATATTAAACATTTGGGATATTTGGGATATAAAAAATTTGGGATTTAAACTATTTGGGATATTCGAGATATAAACTATTTGGGATATGAATCTTTTGAAATATTTCAAGATATAAAATATTTGGGATATTTGAGATACAAACTACTTGGGATATAACGTATTTGAGATATCTTGGATGTAAAAACTCCATTTAAGAATATAGTAAGGTCATCCATCCATTCATCCATCCATTCATTCATCCATTCATTCATTCATTCATCCATCCATCCATCCATCCATTCATCCATCCATTCATCCATCCATCCATCCATCCATTCATCCATCCATCCATCCATCAACCAACCAACCAATCTTTCGGTGTGCTCCAGCTTCATCTGCTGCTCGGCCATCACTATCTCTCTCTGGGCAGTTATCTTGATACTCTCTCTCATCGCACTTTCCAGTTCTTCTATCCTGCTGTCTTTCTCTGTCAGGATGGACTGAATAAATGCATGAAAATGAATGAGTGAGTGAATGAGTGAATGAATGAATGAATGAATGAATGAATGAATGAATGTAAATTTAGAGAATGAACAATAAAGAACGTTTAGAATATAAAGAGAACAATCAATCAATCGATCAATCAATCAGTCAATCAATCAACCTTAAAAACTGTGACGTCATCAACTTCGTCATCACCATTATCATCTCGTCTCGGTCCTTTAGTGGAAATACCGGCCAGATCTTGTTCCAGTTTCGAAATTTTGGCTTTCTTTTCCATCAGCTCATCCCGCTTTTCACTTAGTTCCACTTTTAACCTTCTCACTTCCTGTTTACATTCGTCGACCTCGATGAGGTGTTGCTGGGCGGTTGACTCGATGCTCGATTGACTTTTTGCGAGGTCCTCAGACGCCTGTTGGTCGGTTGGATGGATGGATGGATGGATGGTTGGTTGGATGGTTGGTTGTTGGATGGTTGGTTGGTTGGATGGTTGGTTGGTTGTCGGTTGGCGGATGGATGGATGGTTAGTTGGTTGGTCGGTTGGTTGGAAGGTTAATTTTTTGGTTGGTTGGTTGGTTGGTTGGATGGTTGGTTGTCGGTTGGTTGGTTAGATGGTTGGATGAATGGTTGGTTTTTGGATGATTGTTAGTTGTTGGATGGTTGGTTGGTTGGTTGTCGGTTGGTTGGATGGTTTGTTGTATGATTGTTAGTTGTTGAATGGTTGGTTGAATATTTAGATGGTTGGTGGTTAGTTGATTGGCTGGTTGGACCAACCAGCCAACCGACCAACCAACCAGCCAACCTACTGACCAACCAACTAACCGACCAACCTTATTAAACTTCCTCTGCAAATCTTTAGCAAGCCCTTCGTTCTCGCTGACCTTGACCTCCAAACTGCTGATGAGGGCATCCTTCGTTGAAATTTCAGATTTCAACCTCCCAACTTCGTTCCTCAACTCCAGTTCCATTTCCTGTAATAAGTGAGTAAATGAATAAGTGAGTGAATGAATGAATGAATGAATGAATGAATGAATAAATGAATGAGAAAGGACGAATGAAAGAGTGAGTGCAGAAATGACAGAGCGTATGACAGAATGAATAAATTAAGGAGAAAAGTAACCAGCAATACTCTTAACCAATGACAAACCTGCTTGCTGATGACGTCACTTTGCAACTGTGTGACCTTCAACTTGACTTCACTCGACCTCTCACTCGCCTGCCTCATCATATCTTCCATTTCCCGTTCTAACTTCTCCCTCTGTTCTTTCAATCTTGCGAAAAGGTGGAAGATGTGGTGATGATGACGATGATGATGGAAATTATGATGATGATGATGACGTTTATAATGACGATGACCACCGAAATGAAATGTACTAATGAAATAACTAGCATCAGCATCAGCAGCAACAACAACCAACTTATCAATCTGCCTCTCCTTCTCTTTAAGAACATCTTGTAGTCGAACCAGGGCACTGTCGGTCGAACTCCGATCAACTTTCACCGAGTCGAGTTGCAGCCGAGTCGAGTTTATAAGCATCTCTTTCTCCTTCGTGATCTCTTCTAATGAATCGATCTAATTATAATAATAATTAAAATTAAAATTGTCATCATAATAAAAACAATAATAACAATAATAAATTAATAATATTAAGACCATTTTTTATTATTTAATAAAATCCCCTTCTAAAAAATATTTTGACCTTTCGTAGTTGGGCGTTGAACTTGACCCCGAGGTCATCAAGTTTGTCCTTGAGATCAGACAGCTGATTGGTCAGCTGTGCCTTCTCTGATTGGACGGTGATCAGCTGTTTGCTCTTCGCGCTTATTAGCTCATCCTTCTCCTCCACCTTCCTTCTCAGCATCTCGACCTGCATGCGTTAGTGGATGGAGAGATGAACAGATGAATGAATGAATAGATGGACTGAAGAATGGATGAATGAACAGGTGAATGAACGAATGAATGAACGAAAGAATGAACGAATGAATGAACGAATGAATGAATGAACGAATGAATGATTGAATGAATGAATGAATGAATGAATGAATAAGTAAACAAACGAACGAACGAACGAACGAACGAATGGATGGATGGAACGTAAAAATTTAAAAGTTGATGACGAATAACTTCATATAGAGATTCAATTGGCAAGTTAAAAACCAATAACCTAAATTTTCCTCATCATCATCATCACCATCATCATCACCACCACCAACGTCTCCAGACAGCATCTTGCACTGTTGTTCCTTGGAAGTAACTTGCTCTCTTAGCATGTTCACATGTTTGTCGTGGTCTTCGAAATGTTTCTGAAGGATGTCTAGACGAGTCCTCAGACCACCCTGCTCTGTCTCGCTGCGTTTCAAGTCCTGTCTAGACGTTTCTAACTGTTTTGATTGGTTGGTTGGTTGGTTGTTGTTGATTTGGTGGCTGGTTTTTAATTTTTTTTTAGGTGCTGGTTGAATGATGAAGACGATTGTACGGCCACATGCTTAACGGGTTCATTCTCTCATCTGGTCATCTATCTTTTCACTCATGTATTCACTAATTTAACTCAATTATTCACCCACTCGCAGACAGACAGACAGACAGACCGAGACAAACAGACAGACAAACAGACTGAGACAGACAGACCGAGACAGACAGACCGAGACAAACAGACAGACAGACCGAGACAAACAGACAGACAGACCGAGACAGACAGACAGACAGACCGAGACAAACAGACAGACAGACCGATACAGACAGACAGACAAACAGACCGAGACAAACAGACAGACCTTTTCTTTCAGCAGTTTCTCTTGTGACCTCAGCTGCTGAATCATCAACTCGTTCCGACCTGCCTCTTCAAGCATCCTACCAATCTCACTCCCCTTCTGCTGCAACTCTCTCTGCAGCGTCTCCTATTATCACGTTCGGAGTGAGTGGGTGGGTCACGCACAGGTGGCCAAATGGTTAGAGGCGCCTGCCTGGGCCTGCTGTTGCGCAGTTACCGGGTTTGAATGCAAACGAAACCCCGCCTATCTAATGATGCAATGCGCGATGGGCAGACTCACGTGTGTGTGTGTGTGTGTGTGCGTGTGTGATGATTCTTTACGAATACGGAAGTAAGAAGTAAAGTGCTCGTCTTCTATATCGCAATGACCGGCTTCAAACGCGATGGAAATCTCTGCCTGTATAACATGTAACATGATTCGTTCACATTTGCTGGTAGCAATACGAAAAATACCATTACGCATGTTTGCAGTATTAGACGTATTTAATGTGTACCCAGGAAGTTCTGATTTATGCAGCGCTATAAAAATTGAAACTCTTCTCAGTTACAAATGAAAAAATTGTAGAGAAATTTTGTTATTATTTAGAATCTTTTGAAAGAAATCTATTGAGAACCTCTCTGCTGCTTGTGGAGCTGTCCTGACTCACGTTTGACGCTGATGATGGTGATGATGGTGACGATGATGAGGACGATGACGATGATGGTGATGATTATGGTGACGATGGTGGTGATGATGACGATGATGATGGTGGTGGTAGTGATGATGATGATTATGAAGATGATAGTGGTGGTGGTGAGGATAAAATGATAACACGTTAGCAAACTAACAAGTTTGTTGTTGTTGTTGTTGTTGTTGATGTTGTTGTTGTTGTTGTTGTTGATGTTGTTGTTGTTGTTGATGTTGTTGTTGTTGTTGATGTTGTTGTTGTTGCAACAGATCCATAAGCTTCTGTATAGTTGAGTCCCTGATGTGATCAAAGAGACTTTAAACATTTTTCAAGACAATTTTTAAAATAATATACAAATTAAAAACATCATCATCATCATCACCATCATCAACAACAGTATCATTATCATTATCAACATCATCAATGACATCATCATCATCAACAGCTGTATCATCATCATCACCGTCATTATCACCATCATCATAATCATCACCACCATCATTATCACCACCACCACCACCTCGTCGCCATCGTCTTCTGCTGCGTCTCAATTCTCATCTCCATTTCCTGCAAGGTCTTTCTTAGCAACTTACTCTCCCTCAAGTACTTATCTCTCTCCTTCCTCAACATCTCTAAGGGAGAGGACGTCGTCGACGGTGGCGGTGACGACGATAGCGACTGCTGCTGCTGTGGCTGTAGTTGGGAGGATGGTGCTGGAAGTCCCGTGAAGTCCCCCCCTAAGCCCACCCCCACCCCAGTTCCAGTGGATGACGATGATGTCGGCGGAATGGATGTTGAGGTCGCGGCAGCTGCTACTGAGGCTGCTGCTGCTGATGATGATGATTCTCTTAATTGTCGGTTCTCTTGCTCGAGTTTCATCAGGCTTGTTAGGTGTTGCTGATGACGTTGATGATGTTGGTGATGAGAGAGAAATTTAAAAGAAGTGGATAAGAAAGATAAAAAAGATAATAGCTTTTTAAAGAGTCAATCAATCAATCAATCAACCAATCAATCATTTATTTATTCATTCATCCAATAACTATTTCAATCAATCAATCAAAAAACCAAACAATCAACCAACTGGCAAACCAACCAATCAATCAACTGACCAACCAATCAACCAACCAACCAATCAACCAACCAACCAATCAACCAACTGACCAACCAATCACCAACCAACCAACTGACCAACCAATCAACCAACCAACCAATCAACCAACCAACCAATCAACCAACCAACTGACCAACCAACCAATCAACCAACCAACCAATCAACCAACCAACCAATCAACCAACTGACCAACCAACCAACCCTGTTCTCAATCTCGACAGCCTTCAACTGCTCATTGAGGGTGACGTATTTGAGGTTCTCCTCTTTCCGCATCGTCCTCTCCTTCTTTAACTCCGGACTCCAAAAGGACTTGATGCTGTTCATGGTCGAATTTAATTTATCCTTGGCCAGGTCCAGCTCCTGTTGCAAGATGGCACACTCTTTGTTCAAATCTGCGATCTGATTGGTTGCGATTGTTGATTGGTTTACTAGCTGATTGATTGATTGATTGATTGGTTGATTGGTTGGTTGGTTGATTGACTGACTGACTGATTGAATGATTGATCGATTGATTGATTGATTAATTGATTGATTGATTGATCGAACGGTTGACAAGTAAGAATGAATGATTTTGAAATTGAAAAAAGAGGCCTAACTAAACATTAACCTGTGCCTGTAGATCCAGAACAAATCCATCCCTACACGAAAGCGACGATTCATTATTTGGATAGAACGTCGTCGGGGAGGGGGTCTCAACGTCCCCATCCTCCCCCTCGTTGGCCCCTCTCAAGAAACTTCCCACGCCATCAAACGAATGAGTCCTCATCTGGTTTTCCCTCTCCAGAGACCTGGCCGCCCCGCCGGACCCTAAATTAGGGGGGCATGTATAATCCCTATCGGCCGATGCTCTGTCCCATCTACTGCCCATTACGTAATACTCCCTCTTCTTGTCTGAGTAGTTTGTCTGTCGATCCAATGATTGGTCTCTACTACTGGACCCCCCCGAAAGACCCCCTACCCCACCCATCCCCATCCGTTTTGTGTTGTAGTTGTAATCACCCGATCTATCAATTAGGAGACTAAGACTTTTTGTTTTTGTACCGACCGCCACGACATTATTCACGCCGGGTTTGCCAGCGACGTGAAATGGCGAGAGTGAAGCTACCGATCCCGTCCCACTGGCGCATATCGGGGGTCCGTACATGTAACCGGAATTAGTGAAAAACGATCGATTCATTGAAGATTTTGTTGTGGAGGTTGCTGCGGCTACTGTGGACGATGATGGCGGCGATGAAAATAAGTTGGAGCCGTTGTTTCGTCTCGTGGGGTTGGTCGAGACACTTCGAATGTTCCTTCTGCTGCCTCTTGTGCTGCTGCTGCTGTTTGTGAATGAATAATTTGAAGAGCTGTCAGTAGAGAGGTTGAGACTGATGAAGTAGTCTGGGTCTAACATTGAATGAACCGAATGGGGTCTCTGTATTTTGTGATTTGGCTTGTTGGGACTTCTTTCACGTCCCTCTTGTCTTGCGTCTCGTCCTACTTAAACTAAACTTACTAAGTTAGGTGAGTGTTTTGTTAGTAGTGCTGGTTCTAGTTAGATTGGTTAGCTAGTGGTTCATCTGAATTTTGGTTTCAAATAAAACAAATAATTTAAATGATACAAATTTTTTTATTTTTTAGACTTTTGTTTTAAGCTTAATTAGAGCATGATTTGATTTTGACACCAGTTTGTTTAGAAAACTGATGACCATGATATTCAGATAGATCCCAGAACTAAAATATTAAATTTATAATACTGAATGTAACAGTTTTTTAGATTTTAAACTTGATTACTGAATAAATATAAAAAGGAAATATGAATATTTCATATAAAATAACAATTTTCAATTAATAATTTTATTTATTTCTAATTTACTCAATTTTTATTTTAATTTAAAATTAATTAAATATTAAATTTTAAAATAAATAAACTCTAACAGTCTAACTTCTAACTAAACTAAAGAATTAAATAAATTTAATTAAATTTTTAATCGCTTCAATTTTTTAAAACGAAAAAGTTTAAAAACGATATAAATAAAATAAAAACTCGCCTGCTCGATTTCAAAAAAACTCATCCGTAACGAAAATTAGTAAAACAAATTAAAATTTTATAAAATGAAAATAATTAAAAAAATTTGTGTGCAAGGTGCACGTTTCAACTTAGTTAGATAGCTCAACAAATTTTTAAAAATAATTCAATAGGTACTTAAAAGGTTTTTACGCCAATTTCGTTTTGGCTTCGTACAGTTTTTGTGTGTTGCTAGCTAAGTGGCAAACAAAGTTTAAAATAAAATTTTTGTCATCTTAATCACAGAACTTAAACTTCTTTACTCAAAATACATAACAATATCCTTTTCTCCAGTGACAATAGTAATCTTCAATCAATCAATCAATCAATTAGCTTATAAAGCGCTATTTCCGCGATGTTCAACAGCGTTCCTCAATGAATTTTGAAAACAGATGGGTCTTGAGATCCGCTCTGAACTTCGCAAGTGATGGAGAAGTAGTCAGAGAAGTAGGTAGAGAGTTCCAGAGAAAAGGACCAGAAATCTTATTCTTCTCTGCCTTTGATACAGTTGATCATACTCTTCTCTTGAGACTGCTAGATGATTCTTTTAATATTACTGATTCTTGTCTATCTTGGTTTTCTTCTTATCTCTGTAATCGTTTTTCTTCTGTTGTTTTCAATAATTCTTCTTCTAACTCCTCTACTCTTACATTCGGGCTACCTCAATATATACTCTATACTTCTGAACTACCTCGTATTATTTTTTTTCACTTGTCAACCATACGCTGATGATTTTTATATTTATACTTCTTTTCCTCCTTCTAATCTCAATAATGTTCTTCATAATTTATCTCTATGTTTTTCTTCAAATATCGCTTGGTCTATGACTCTATATGTCTTAAACTTAATCCTTCTAAATTTGAATTAATTTGTTTTAATAAATCTAAATACTCTATTACTATTCCTCCTATTATCTTACCTGAATCTAAAACTCTCGATATTTCTCACAAGTTTCGTAGCCTAGGCTTTATCTTTGATTCTACTATGTCTCTTTCTTTTCAGATTAATAGTGCTTCTAAAATTTCTTACTTTCATCTACGTAGAATGAAAAAACTTTTGCCGATTCTGGACGATCCTACGAGATACAGTTGTAACTAGTTTAGATCAAGGAGAGGCCTCTTTACCAATATGCAGCACTTTCTTATGGGTTGAAGCAGGGATATGCAAAGAATCTCAATTTTTTCAACTCTTAATTATTTTCGGTAATGTCGATTTTATTTTTTAAATTTATACCAAATAAAAGTAATTAATTACCACATTAAATAACAATTTTTAAAATATTAAAATTTTAACATTCTGAATAAAAGCAATATTCCGTAATTAGTAAATATACTATCGTAACTTATGACTCGAACGATAAAAGAAATCACCCTCCAACTCCCCTCCGAAAGTCAGCTCCTTGTTCGACCGTTAAAAATGAGCGAAGGCCGTAGCATTTATTCTATTTTTGTGTATCAAACAGTATCTCATTGAACAAAGTAGTATCATAAAATGAATAAAGATACTTTCTGAATAAAAGCAATATTCCGTAATTAGTAAATATACTATCGTAACTTATGACTCGAACGATAAAAGAAATCACCCTCCAACTCCCCTCCGAAAGTCAGCTCCTTGTTCGACCGTTAAAAGTGAGCGAAGGCCGTAGCATTTATTCTATTTTTGTGTATCAAACAGTATCTCATTGAACAAAGTAGTATCATAAAATGAATAAAGATACTTTCTGAATAAAAGCAATATTCCGTAATTAGTAAATATACTATCGTAACTTATGACTCGAACGATAAAAGAAATCACCCTCCAACTCCCCTCCGAAAGTCAGCTCCTTGTTCGACCGTTAAAAGTGAGCGAAGGCCGTAGCATTTATTCTATTTTTGTGTATCAAACAGTATCTCATTGAACAAAGTAGTATCATAAAATGAATAAAGATACTTTTTTCAAAAAAATTTTAAAAATTCAAAATTTGACTTCATTGCGATATCGATGATGATGATGATTGTGACCTGACTAATTAAAAAACATCAAATAAAATTTATTTAAATAGAATGGGAAATTCGTTGCGAAATCGTTGGTGGAAATGACGTCATGTTAGCAGTAGTTATTTTACTGCATGGTAGTTAATCAGCCGGTATAAAGGTTATATTCAATTCCTATCAAATAAATTTGACCAAATATCATACGCAGGCAGAACTAAATAAAGAAATAGATATAAATAAATAAATAAATAAATAAATATATATATATTTATATATATATATATATATATATATATATATATATATATATATATATATATACGTAGTTATAATACATTTATAATGTTGTATTTACACATTCAAATTGTACAGTTGTGTTATGGTAATTATTTTGAATTCACTCAGAAAAATTTAAACTTTTTACTATATACTAGTTACTTTTAATAACAATTTTTAAAAAAATTTCAATTTGATTTCATCGCGATATCGATGATAATGATTGTGACCTGACTGATTAAAAAGCATCAAAAAAATGTTGAAAATAGGATGGAGAATTTGTTATATTGGGATATTCATATATAAAGCGAGCCAAATTTTAATATAAAAGCGCTTATAAATATACGCCTAAGGCTTAGCTTGGCTTGGCTCGGCTTAAAATTGGATGGTAAGCAAGGTGAGGTCTCAAACTATTTGGAATTCTCCCCAAAAATTTGAACTGCGGGCGTACATATATAGCACTGATTACATATATATATATATATATATATATATATATATATATATAAATGTCGTTAAAAATATATATATATATATATTATATATATATAATATATATAAAGGACTAGAATCCATGTATACAAATAATAATAAGACTTAAAAATAAAACTTGTGTATACTATATTCTATTCTAATTTAATTTAGAATAAAATATTTTTTAAACTTGCTCGCGTTATTTCTTTGATTTCGATATTGGGGATATTCGTATATAAAGCGAGCCAAATTTTAATATAAAAGCGCTTATAAATTTACGCATTTGGCTCAGCTTGGCTCGGCTCGGCTTGAAATTGGATGTTAAGCAAGGTGTGGTATCAAACTATTTTGAATTCTCCCCAAAAACTTTGAACTGCCTGCAAACATATGCAGCACTGATTACTGTTGTTTTTAAATAAATTCATATAACTAGAATCCATGTATACAAATAATAATAAGATTATGTATATGTTTGTATAAAAAGCAATATAGCAGATTCAACCAGCCAATCAGAAAGTTTCGAAGGCGTTCGTTGGATGACGTCAATTTAGTACGGTTAGCATTGTTGTTAGGACTGTATAATAGTGTAATACATACATTAAATAAGTTGTTTACTGATGTGAATGATTGAAATGATGAGAATGTATGGTTGAAACGAGTATAAAAAGGAGCTGAAAAAGCATGAAAATCAGATCAGGCATTCTGCCTCGCTTGAGGCTTGAAGCGGTCTGCCTGATCTCATTTATTTTAATTTTTTATTTATTTATTTTATTATATAGAGTTATATAGAGTCGCGCGGCTATATATGTTTGCCTGTGGTTTGTATGTTTGTATTATGTTTTTTTTAATATTTTAGGTGGGTTCTTTAGCGGTTGCTCATGCATACATGCATACATACATACAACATGTTTGTTTGTGTGGTAGTATTTTATGTTCTGTTTTACTCCTTTTTCTCTTTCTTCATCAGTCTTGAGTTAAGTTAATGAAACGTAGGTAGGTGAGATTAAAAATTAATTTATTATATAGGTAGGCTAGGGCATAAGATAATTTAGTTACATAGGTAGGTTAAGGACTTCTATTCTTTTACTCTACTTGGTGGTGTGTTTTTTGTTTTGTGTTTTTTTTTTGTTTTGTTTCACACGATACACTCTACAGGTACGCGGTGGTTCCTGGTTTTAGTGGGATTTTTATTGATTGAATGTGGTAGTATGCATGGTTATATAGAGTTATATAGAGTTATATAGAGTTATATAGAGTTATATAGAGTTATATAGAGTTATATAGAGTTATATAGAGTTATATAGAGTTATATAGAGTTATATAGAGTTATATAGAGTTATATAGAGTTATATAGAGTTATATAGAGTTATATAGAGTTATATAGAGTTATATAGAGTTATATAGAGTTATAT
>NW_008703589.1:66414-67305 GCF_000326865.2 Helobdella robusta
CCATATTTTACACAACCACAGCCACAAATCTAGAGGGCCGAGTTTAAGCAAGCCAGGAAGGTAAAGATGTGGGCCTCATGGGGCCCTTACGAACCAGCTAGTACCGCGAGAACCTCTCTAGAAAAATGACAACAGTCAAAAAATGTTTTTCTCAAATTAACATTAGTTCTGCTGATAAAAAACCGTGGATTTATGAATAAAAAAATTCATGTGTAGAATGTTTGAGTGACGGAGTTGGTAAAATTTGATTCCTAATAAAATAATTAATTACAAATTTACGGTGGACTACTACTTCGTCATGAGGCCCTAGGGCCTTCAGACATCTAAATCCAGTCTTGTACAGACCAGCACCCAAACAACAAATCAATTCTAACCTTAACCACCACCACAACCACCACCACCACCACCACCACCACAGACTAGCTTCTTGAATCTAACTCTGAATTCTCGGCTCATAACGCAATAAATGATCAAATTCATCTGGTAGCTGCAAGTTAGAAATAGATTAAGTAGACAGGTGACAACTTTTCCGTTTTCATCATGGAGAATCCTGCAGCCGGAAATGTTCTGGATGATGAGGAGGAGGAAGAGGAGGCTGATGGGGATTTCCACCACTAAGAATACTCCGACCACGATCACCATCATCATCGTGGTGCGGTTTGTGGTTGTTGCTGCTTTGTCGTCTGGTGGCTTTTTGATGGGAGTTGTTGCTGTCGTTGTTGATGTTGAGGCTGTTGTTGTTGTAGTTGTTGCTGTTGTTGTTAATGTTGAGGCTTTTGTTGTTGTTGGAGTTGTGGTTGTTGTTGATGATGTTGAAACTGTTGTTGTTGGAGTTGTGGTTGTTGGTAATGTTGAAACNTGTTGTTGTTGGAGTTGTGGTTTTTGTTGATG
>NW_008703589.1:74134-79134 GCF_000326865.2 Helobdella robusta
ATGATGATGATGATGGTGAAGAAGATGATGATGATGACGATGGTTCGTAAAAGAGTTATTAGAAAAATTACGATGACAGCTATTAAAACAACCCTGTAATGACGAACGATTCTGAATGAGATGATGATGATGATGTTGATGTTGATGGTGATAAAAACCACCACCATCATAATTATGATAATGATGACGGTAAAGATGATGATGATGATAAAGATGATGATGATTTTGAAAACCACCACCATCACCATCTTCAGAAAGTTCAGGATCGTAAACTTTCACCAAAATTTTGGCGTAGCTTATTTCGTGAAATCTCAAACACTGAGAGGTGGCCGATAGCAAACAAACCAGCAACACGGCTCTCCAGGCATTTTTCGGACTGCTGTAACTCTTTAAGACCTAGTAAAATCAGTATTGTTAGTAAACTAACTGTAGTAGTAATTATAGTAGCAGTTGTGTAACTTTTTCCGATCCTTCCAGTGAAAATTAGATAATAATTTAATTTTTAACTTTTATTTCTATTACACAAAACCCTGTTCATAGTGATGTTAATAATGATCCATACATCGGTCAGTTAGTTCGCGTGGAATTATGCCTTGCGTTCGTTCAAACCTTACTAAGAAATGACAATATCGTTGTTAAAAGTTTTAAAACTGCTTATAAAAGTCTTACAAAAATGTGTAGAAAGCCATTGAAAACATAACATTATACAAAAACATACAGACATAAACAAAACACACACAAACAAACAAACACATATCAAAGATTCAGTTACAAACAAACAAACACTTTTTTTTAATTATTTTTCTTTAAAAGAATATACCAGAGATTCAGTTACAGCCAAACACATACCAAATGTTCAGATACAACATACACACACACACATACTTACAAACAAACAAACAATCACATACCAAAGATTCAAATAAAACATACACGTACATGCTCAGATGCAACATACACAAACATACTTACAAATAAACAAAAAAACAAACAAACAAACAAACAAACATACTTACAAACAAACATACTTACAAACAAGCAAGCAAACACATAAACAAACAAACAAACATACAAACATACAAACAAACACATACCAGAGATTCAGATACCACAGCGATGTACCGTTGTATCGCCAGCACAACCGTCAGCCATACCGATACCGTATGGACGATACTCGGAATGATATCGATACTCGAATAGTACAAGTAGCACCCCCAACTCGGTATCGGTAACGAATACTGTTGGAATGTGTAGAAATATATATAGGCGGGTGCAGCAGAGAGCCCTGGCGAGAAGAATTTTTTTTTTATTTTATTATAAATTTTTTTTAATTTTATTTTATTGCCTATTTTTAGTTCAATTTTTGTAGAATGATTGTTTATTTTATTTAATTTGAAAAATTTCAATTCTAAATGAGAAAATTTTAACTTTTATAAATAAAATAAAAGGGTCCAAACACAAACACACACACGCACACACACTTCCACACACACTTCCACACACACACACTTCCACACATACACACACACACACACACACACACACACACATACATACATACATACGCTCGCACGTACACACAACACACCAATATCAACAAAAATTACCGTCATCAACTCCTGAAAACAAAACTCCCACACCAAACAACCAAAACTATCTCACATTCACTTGAAAAATTATTAAAATTTCCTGAACGAAAAAACCTACTGACACCCCCTAAGAACCCCTCTCTCCATCAATCACCAAAATCCCAATAAAACCCCCAAAAAAGATCATAAATAACCGACAAACTAACCGGTTAGTGTGTTACAAATCCGGGTGACCGTCAACAACTCCAACACCAAACAACCCAAACCATCTCATATCCATTCGAAAAAACATTAAAATTTTCTGAACGAAAAGACCTCCTAAGAATCTCTCCCAGCTTCCATCAATCACCAAAATCCCGATAAAACTCCCAAACACCCCGATAAAACCCCAAAAACCTCGATAAAACCCCCAAAAACCCCGATAAAACCCCAAAAACCTCGATAAAACCCCCAAAAACCACGATAAAACTCCAAGAAAAAGATCATAAATAACCGACAAACTAACCGGTCAGGGTGTTACACAGCCCTGTGACCATTAAGAGAATATACGACGGCTGCTTCCTTAGCTCCCTACAAGCCAAAACCCTGCAGACCAAAAAGTTACTGATCACATTCAGCAGAACCGCCACCGGAAATAGAATTCCATTCACGAAGATCGTGACGTCATTGTAGTCGGCGAAGGCTATCGTGACGTCATATTTCAAGTCATCATCATGGCTGTCGTGATCGTCATCAGTATGGCTGTTGTTGTTGTTGTTGCTATAAGTGTTGCTGATGATTATGTTGTTGTTGTTGTAAAAGTTATAACTACAATCGCTATTGTTGTTTTTGCTATAAGTGTTGTTGTTGTTGTAAAAGTTATAACTACAATCGCTATTGTTGTTTTTGCTATAAGTGTTGTTGTTGTTGTTGTTGTAAAAGTTATAACTACAATCGCTATTGTTGTTTTTGCTATAAGTGTTGTTGTTGTTGTTGTTGTAAAAGTTATAACTACAATCGCTATTGTTGTTGTTGCTATAAGTGTTGTTGTCGGTGTGGTTGTTGTTGTAAAAGTTATAACTACAATCGCTATTGTTGTTGTTGTCGTTATGATTATAACTGTTGTTGTTGTTCTGATTCGTGTAGTAGTAATAATAACAATAATAATCGCACTCGTAAATATCACTCATATTGTTATTATTATTGCTGTTGTTGTTGTTGTTGTTGTTGTTGTTGTTGTTGTTGTTGTTGATGATCGTCATCATCACCTACGTTTTCGGTCATTTCTTTTATCAATACCTCTATTTATTCTTCTTCTTCTTCTTATTATTATTATTATTATTACTATTATTATATATTTATTATTATTATTATATATTTATAGCCCTATTCTCTATCTGAAACGGACGGCTGAATACAGCCAATGGCCAATGACATCATCGCTTGGAGTTTTTCAAAAATAAAACCATTTATTTTTTGACCAGTATTATTATTATTATAATTATTATTATTATTATTCTTAGTCGCGTAGGAACTGTGGAAAGCCCCTGGGTAAACCCTCTAATCCCACCCACCTCTTGAAAAAAAAATTCATATTTAAATACCCAAAAAATACAAACCTACAAGCTGTAAGAGATTTGAACTCCTCAGATATTTACACTGCAATTAAAAATTTAAAAAAAAAAATAAATTAACTAAATAATAATTTTAATGATTAAAGAATAATTTGACGTGAATAAATAATAATTTAAAACAATACCAAACAAATGTGAATATTAGTGATTTTTTTCAAACACTAGGCTGTTCATTTCGCTTTATTTTATTGATAAATTAATATGGGCGGGCCGACTTTTTAACCCCTTACCCCTTCCATGGCATTCTCTACAAAGTACTTTACTGACTTGGGCTTTTTCTCCCTTCTGTATTACATCCATAGGCGGACCATGATCATCTAGTAGGGTGGGGGCGATTTTAAGGTATCATCAGCAGCCCACAGCTGCCGGCAAGACGGGCAAGCCCAGAAATCAAAAAACTTTTAAATCGTTTTCCAATTTGGGTATTAATCTATGTGACTAATACATCAACCACACATATGCATCTCGATCTACTGTGTGCCTTCTTATAAACGTTAATAAAGAGTTGACCAAAATAAACTACAAATCCCAAAAAAACTCCTGACAACTTTTGTAGGGGAGCCCTCATTGCGAACCCCCTCATCTATCGGCCACTGTTACCTATCAAATTTCATTTCTTTAGAGTAAAATTTGTCTCTTATTTAAGTCTTTTCACTATTTTTTTTCAGTGGGTGGGGGAAAGCTATTGCTCCCATCGCCACCCCCTGTGGATCCGCCACTGATTACGTCAAGAAGACTTTCTCGTCGGAAAAATGATTTTCATGAGGTTGTTTGTATAAGCTGTTTGAGACGGATATAGCATGAAATAAATATAAAATAATTATAAGCAGTGGTAGAGAATTTCTTCATGTTAGCAACATTCTTTCTTTGTCAACTCTTGATACAATTTGTCTTAACAGAATGTGGCTTACTGTACGGGTAGATGTAGTATAGTAATATAATACCTCTTGTATAGTAATATAATATGGGAACTTTTTTATTTCTTCAAACGCAAAAATATAAATGAACATTACAGATAAATATAAATGATCAAATATTATAAATAGTTAAGAGATTAAAATAATTCAATACCTATGGTGATGATCTCTATATTGCTTTATTATTACTTATCAAATTAAATAATAATAATAATAATAATAATAATAATAATAATGATAATAACAAAAGTACTCTTTCAATTATTCAACAGTGTTATAGCTTAACATTGTTAGCGTGTTAGTTATAAAAATATTAATTTTCTTCTCAAAATATATATTATATTTGAAAAAATGTTTATAAATCAAACGAACGAACGAACGAACGAATGGCGGACGAACAAACGAACAAACGAAGTAATTGTTATAATTATTATTATTATAAAATTTTATTATTATATATAATACAATAATAAATACTATTATTACGCAAATTATACTCTGAAAAATTTTTTCCACTGTGATATCCAGATGAAAGGAACGCTGGCATGCTTTTATATCCAGATGTAAGAAGAGGATGATGATGACGATGATGATGATGACGAAGATGATGATAATGAAGAAGAAGATGATGATGATGGTGATGATGATGACGAAGATGATGAAGATGATGATTCTGTATTAATAGTAGTAGTAGTTGTTGTTGTTATTGTTGATGTTGTTGTAGTAGTAGCAGTAGTAGTAATAGCAACAGTAGTAGTAATAGCAACAGTAGTAGTAGTAGCAGCAGTAGTAGTAGTAGTAGCAGTAGTAGTAGTAGTAGCAGCAGTAGTAGTAGTATTAGTAGTAGTAGTAGTAGTAGTAGTAGCAATAGTAGTAGTAGT
>NW_008703589.1:86634-106823 GCF_000326865.2 Helobdella robusta
CATCAGAGTACAGGAAGAAAATTAGTCTGGAGGAACTTTATAATGTAATTCATGTGAAGAGACTGGCTTCATGTAAAGAATTTGTTCAAGAATTTGCTGTGAGTTGGTTGGTTGGTTGGCTGGTTGGTTGGTTGGTTGGTTGGATGGCTGGTTGGTTGGTTGGTTGGTTGGTTGGTTGTTTGGCTGGTTGGTTGGTTGGTTGGTTGATTGGTTGGTTGGATGGCTGGTTGGTTGGTTGGTTGGTTGTTTGGCTGATTGGTTGGCTGATTGGTTAGTTGATTGGTTGGATAGCTGGATGGTTAGATGGTTGGCTGGTTGGTTGGTTGGTTGGCTGATTGGTTGGATAGTTGGATGGTTGGATGGTTAGATGGTTGGCTGGTTGGTTGATTGGTTGGTTGATTGATTGGCTGGTTGGTTGATTGGCTGGTTGGATGACCGTTTGGTTGGTTGTTTGTTTGGCTGGTTGGTTGGCTGGCTGATTGGTTGGTTGGTTGGATAGTTGGATGGTTGGATGGTCAGATGTTTGGCTGGTTGGTTGATTGTTTGGTTGGTTGATTGATTGGTTGGTTGGTTGGCTGGTTGGCTGGTCGGTTGGTTGGATATATTAACCATCGTAAACATAGTAATCATCGCCATAATTATCGCCATTTTGTTTGTAACAGACACTCCCGGAAGATGATCTACTTCCGGTGACATCGGCGAAACTTCTTGAAAACAGGATGAAAAACAAATTTCAAAACGTCCTGCCGTGTTAGTTTTGTGCGAAAGTCATTTTTTTTATTTCATTTATTCTTTTATTTGCTTTTTCATTCATTCATTCGTTCATTCATTCATCCATTCATTCATTCATTCATTAATTCACCTATCCATCCATCCATTCATTCATTCACTCACTCACTCAAAAGATGATAAGAATAGAGTGATAATAAGTCGGAATGATGACGAGACTGGAGTTGGAAACACGGACTACATTAACGCCAGCTATGTTGAAGTAAGTTTCAACATCGTCGTCATCATCATCATCATCGTCGTCATCATCATCATCATCATCATCTTCATCATTATCGTCATCGTCATCATAATCTTCATCTTCGCAGATAAATTCGTTAAACAATCACAAGTACATTGCCGCTCAAGGTTATGATGATGATGATGACGACGACGATGATGATGATGGTGGTGATGATGATGACGATGATGACTCATTCACTCACTCACTCACTCACTCACTCACTCATTCATTCACTCGCTCACTCATTCAAAATGATGACGACGACGTTGGTGATGATGTTTCTGGCCACCATCAGATCCAACTGAAGAAACTTTGAATGATTTCTGGCTGATGATATACCAGCATGATATCAAGATGATTATATCATTTACCAATTCTGTGAGTCGATCGTTCGTTCATTCATTTGTTTATTCATTTATTAATTCGTTAGTTCGTTCGTTCATTCATTAATTCGTTCGTTCACTCATTCATTCATTCGTTCGTTTATTCATCCATTCGGTCACTTTTTATTCCCACATAATGTTTCTTGTACAAATTTAATTCATTACCTATTCATAATAGCTTTAAGCATCATCATCACCACCACCATCGTCATCATTATCAACAACATCGTCATCATCATAAACACCACCACCATCATCATCAACTTCATCATCATCATCATCATCATCATCATCATCACCATCATCGTCACCATCATCATCATCATCGTCATCATCATCATCATCAGCTCACCGTGAACTGGCCTGAAAACGTCAGAACGATATCTTACGGCAGTTTGACGGTTACGATGGTTACGAGAAAATCTAGGTCATACTACGCAATGAGGTCATTCCTAGTGACGTCATTAAAGGTTACACTTTGGTTCCTTCGTTCGTCCCGTCCATTCGTTCGTTCGTTCGTTCGTTCGTTCGTTCGTTCGTTTATTCATTAATTAATTAGTGTGGGTCGTTGTTTTTATTGTTTGTTTATTTATTCTTATTGTTTATATTTTATTCATTCATTCATTCATCCATCCAATCATTCACTCACCTATTCGTTCATCTTCGTCACTTTGGTCCATTCTTTTGCTCATACAACCGTTCATCCATTCAACTTTTCACTTCTCTCTCCATCGTTTATCCATCCATTCACTCGCTTTCTCACTCGCTCGCTCATTCATTCTCTCATTCACTCACTCATTCACTCGCTCACTCGCTTACTCACTCACTCACTCACTCACTCATTTACTCCTTCATCCCATAAAATTAATCTCAAAAATTCTTCTTCTTCCTTCAACTCCTCCAGGCTAGCAGCGCGCCTAAGAAGCTCCACCAGTTGGAATACACACCCAACGACTTCCACAAAGAAACCTTCTACTTTCTAAACCTCCTCCTATTGGCCAGGCTGATGGGAGGTTTTGATGATGATGGCGGCTTTGGTTATGGTAGTGATGACGGTGGCAACGTTACTGGTGGTGGTGGTAATAGTGGTGGTAATGGTGGTAGTGGTGGTATTAGTGGTGATGGTGGTAGTGGTGGTGGTGGTTACGTTCTAGTCCACTGTCCGTTAGTTTTTTATGTTGAATTTTTTTTTCTATAATTAAGATGAAGGATAAAATTTGAAAGAAGGAAGGAAGAAGCTCATTTCTACAATTCATCCATCCATTCATCAACTCATTCATTCATTCATTTATTTATCCATCCATTCATTCATTCAATCCCGTAATTTACGCAATTTTAATCAACCAATCACCTAATTCACCTAATTTAAGTCAACCAATCATGTAACTAACCTCATTTAAACCAACCAATCACGTAATTCGATCGATTAAATCAACCAATCAAAAACGCAGAGCCGGCATCGGCAAGACCGCCTGCTACATAATAACCGATATCTTATTGGATGAAATGAAGTCACGTGATAAAATAAACGTTTACCATTGGGTGGAGGAAATGAGGTATCAACGAATGAACAGCGTTCAAACTGTGGTTTGTAATAATTTCACAAAAATTATTAATAATATTATTATTTATTATTATTGTTGTTGTTGATGCCAAAATCATTATCATAATTTTTGACAATTTATTATAATTCGCGAAAGTTTAAAATATTCAATCGTCCAATCAAAACTAGGAGCAGTACGAATTCATTCATGACGTCATCTTGGAATCGACGCTGATTGGTCGACAGTTGGTGACGTGTCAGAAATGGGAGGGGCATATGAAAGAGATGATGAGGAAGAGAGGAAAGGGCGGGAAAAGTAAAATGGAGGAAAAATACAAAGTGAGCATTTCATTCATTCATTCATTCATTCATTCATTCATTCATCCATCCATCCATCCATTCATTCATTCATTCATTCATTCATTCATTCATTTTTTCTTTCATTCATTCATCCATTCATTCATTCATTCACTCACTCACTCATTCAATCCTTCTCAGCTGTTAGAATGCCTAGTGCAAGATAACCTGGAAAGAAGTTAGAAATATAATGATAATTATTATTATTAGTATTATTTATTTTCTTTTATTATGACTTTTTATATCTTCAGGATAATAACATAAATAAAAAAAATAATAATTATTATTATTATTACTGTTATTATTATTATTATTATTAAATATTATTAAAATTATTCTTCTGTAGACTCGTCTAGGTTATTCAGCAACCATCGGAGTGTGTTTGTGGATGTGAGTTTCGACCATCATCATCACCATCATCATCATCACCATCATCATCATCACCATCATCACCATCATCATCACCATCATCACCATCATCATCATCACCATCATCACCATCATCATCATCACCATCATCATCATCACCATCATCACCATCATCATCACCATCATCACCATCATCATCATCACCATCATCACCATCATCATCATCACCATCATCATCATCACCATCATCACCATCATCATCATCACCATCATCACCATCATCATCATCACCATCATCACCATCATCATCATCACCATCATCATCATCATCCTATCATCATCATCACCATCATCATAATCACCATCTTATCGGCGTTGCTTGGATGTTTAGTTGGTTATTATTATATTATTATTATTATTTATTATTATTATTTTCATCATTATAATTATTTTTTGGGGTTTTCCAACCAGGGCTACAGAAGGAAGGACTCCTATTGGCTGACCTACATTCCCGATCAAAATGAGGTCACCGCCTTTTTCGAGACAGCCGTCCGAAACCGTGGCTACCTTTCCTTCGTTTTCGTTGGCAGAGGTTGTCAGGTAAGTTATGATTGTGATTGTGAGGATGCTGATGATGATGATGAGGAGGAGAAAGAGGATGATGTGATGATGGTGGTGATACGGATGATGATGTGATGATGATGAGGGGGAGGAGGATGATGATGATGATGATGAGGAGGAGAAAGAGGATGATGTGATGATGGTGGTGATACGGATAATGATGTGATGATGATGAGGGGGAGGAGGATGATGATGGTGGTGATGGGGATGGGATGATGATGGTGGTGATTATAATTCTTATAATTATTATGTTACATTTTTGATTTTTTTTTTTGGTATGCAATGCCGTTTCGCTTACACTTTTGCTTTTTTGCCGATGGGTAGCGCTTCTGAGAATCTTAACTTTTAATTAGCGCTTTATAAATTTTTTCTTTAATAATAATAATTGTAATAATAATAACAGCATATTTTCTATTCGATGCAACAACAACAACAACCGGTCACGTGCTACGAAACATCACGTCTCTCTGACGTCATCACAGTTTATAATTGTAGATGGAATGAGGAGGTTTGTATATTTGGCAGATTCGTTTTTACAATCGTTTGTTTTTTCATTCGTTCATACATTCATTCATTCATTCGCTCGCTCACTCACACACTCATTCAGTCGTTTCGTCATTCACAAATTCCTTCATTCGTTCGTTTAAATTTTTAAATTTCCAGCAAAGTATCAGCTTATCTGTTGATTCGTTTTCCACTCATCAATTCATTCGTTCATTCATTCATTCATTCATTCACTCATTCATTCATGCATTCATTCATTTGTTCATTCATTTTATTGACCAATCAATCAGTCAATCAATCAATCACTCGATAAATTAGCAGACTGCCGACCAATCAGTGGACTTCACAATCTTCCATCTGAACTGCCTCCTACCGACCTCACTGGATAACCTAGATAATTTCGAATCACGTGCCGGTCACGTGGTCGACCTATATAACTGCGTCGCTATTGGTCGCGGCTTGATAAATTATGATAATGAGTGGAATGTAAGAGATGGTGATGGTAAAATTAGAGAGGTCGATGATGATGATGATGATGTCAGAAAACACAACGAAACTATTGTTATTGCTTGCTGGTTAGTATCAAAATGATGGTGATGATGATGATGATGATGATAATGATGATGATTACGACGACGACGATGACCATCTTCACCACCGTCATCATCGTCATCATCACCACCACCATCATCGTCATCATCACCACCACCATCATTGTCATCATCATCATTCCAATCATTATCATGACGACGACCACCACCACCACCATCATCGTCATCATCGACACCACCGCTACCACCATCATCGTCATCTCATTCATACATTCATTCATTCATTCATTCATTCATACATTCATTCATTCATTCATTCATTCATTCATTCATTCGTTCATTCATTCATTCATTCATTCATTCATTCGTTCATTCATTCATTCATTCATTCATTCATCACCACCACAGCGACGGCGCAACGTACAGTTCACTCATCTCGTCATCATTCTACATCGTCGAAGAAGTTTCAGCGGGAGATTACTGCAACGTTCCAGTCGTCTGCAGAGCTGTGGCCAGCAAGCAGCCGAGAGCCATTTGTAGTCACGTTAGTTTGGTGGTGATGGGGTGATGATGATGACGATGACGTTGCTGTAAGAGATGATGATGATGATGATGATATTGGAGATGATGATGATGATGATGATGATGACGTTGGTGTAGGAGATGATGAACAGTTTTCTAGTAAAATTCAGAAAAAAGACCGTTCTATGTGATAAATCGACATAAATCGACCCAAAACTGAACTTAATAAGCAAAATAAGATCGTCAGCCACACTTCCACAAATCTTGAAAATTTTAGCCCACCCCAGTAAAAAATTCAAAATTTTGGCCCCTTCCCGCAAAATAAAGCAGCAGGACCAAATAGGATAGGACGGGGTAGGACCGAAGACTTGAAACTTGCACGGAATAGGGCCCAAGAACTTGAAAATGTTAAACATTTTCAAGTTTTGGGCCCTTACCCCGTGAAAGTTGTCTAGATCGGTCGAAACTGTAAGAGGTCGTATAGACTTCAGGTTTGACCAGTCTAATAATAATATCATGTATCATGTTAAGTTATGTTATGTTATGTTATCTTAAGTTATGTTAAGTTAGGTAAATTTATGTAAAGTTATGTTAAATTATTCCATTATCATCTATCTAGGTCCAGTTCATGTTCTTGTATCAAGTTGCCACAAATTACATTAAGAGGTTTCGCAACAATAACAACAACAACAGAATCAAAAACATTATCAACAACAACAGAAATATCATCAACAACAACAAAAACATCAGCAACAACAACAACATCATCATTAACAACAACAACAATATCAGCAGTAGCAACAACAACAACAACAACAACAGCAGTAGTAACAACAACAAAAACGTCAATAGCTATTACGACGTAAACTCGAGTACCGTAAATTTACTCATTAAGTCCGACCAAAACATCGTCAACAACATCAACAACAACAACCACAGTAATGACAACATCAATAACAACATCAACAACAAGAGCAGCAACTACAACTACAGTAATGACAACATCAACAACTCTAACGAAATATATTGTAATCTTGATAATTTTATTAAAAATAATTACATCAACAACATCATCAACAACGACAACAACAACATCAACAACATCAACAACAACATCAACAACAACTGTAATGATATATACTGTAACTTTGATGGCTATGACAATAACAACATCGAAAACAACATCAGCAACATCAACAACAGCAATATTAACAACAACAACATCACCAACAACATCAACATCAACAACAACATTAACAACAACAACATCACCAGCAACAACATCAACAACAAACTTTACCTCGATATAATTGGATACTCTGATATATAAAAAACTTAATATTATATCTATACATACATACATACAAACAAACAAACAAACATACATACATACATACATACATACATACATACATACATACATACATACATACATACATACATACATACATACATACAAACACACATATATACAAACACACACATGCGATATTTATTTAGTAGCTTCCAAACATGAAATCAATGTTGAAGTTACGACTATAAAGCGTAGACTTAGGGAAATATAACGGAAAAATAAATCAGATTAATTAATCGATTACTTGATTGAATCGAGTAAATAATTAATTAATTAATCAATTAATTAATTGATTAATGAATTGAAAATGTGATTAAAACAGACCGTCAATAAAATAAAATTGCTTTCATACTTGAGAGTAGCGTTCGCTTGTTTTTCATTTTTGTAGCACAACTTGAAGACTTTTTTTTAAATGTCAATTTGTCATCTGGTTTACTCCATTACATACATGCAATATGTATTATTCTTATTATTATTTAATTTTTTAATTCAATTATTTATTCAATTATTATTTATTTAAAGCGCCAGTTTGAAAATCAAAATCGTCACAGGCGCTTCAATATATTAAATGCTATTAAGAGCTGAACAGATGGGTTCTCAGCTGTCTCTTAGACTGACTTAGAGAAAAATCACCATAGAGCAAAGTGTTCGGAAGGCTATTCCACAACCATGGTGCAACGAGAACAAAGCTTCGTTGCATCCAAACGGAGCATTTTCATATCGGTTCGTTGAAGTTGTTTCAGTTTGGTTGTCATTGGCCATCTTTCTGCACCATATAACAACACCGGACGTATCACAGATTTATAAAATCTTGATCGTAGTGGGATGTCACGCCGCATCAATATAGAGGCAAAGAGATGCCATTTATTCCAGGCTGCTTCGGCTGTTCCAGTGCAATCCAGAACATTCGTCCTTTATATCATCTAAACTATGTTATATATATATATATATATATACATATTAACAACCGTATATAACACTATGGCGGCGTGATGGCTCAATAGTTAAAGGCGCCTGGTCTTGCTATTGCAATGACTGGGTTCGAATACAAAGAGATCCCCGCCTATCATATGCAATGTGTATGATGCGTGGTTTGCACGCGTATTCAAATACGCTGTGTGTGTTTGTCGTTGAAACCTCTGAAGCAAACGCAAAAGAGAGAGTAACCTTTAACCTTTATATAGCTATATATAATCAATAACTCTATATAACTATATATAAAAGAACGAACGAACGAATAAATGAAATGAAAGACAAAAAAGTATTTTCGATAAAAGCATTAAAACTAATTTTTATCGCAGTAAACTTCAGCAATAATGGTCAAAAGGTTAGTGCATGTATAACATACGTTGAATGAAAACTTCGTTAAAACCGGTTATATCGAAGAATTGTGGCAAGCTGTTATCATCATCATCACTGCCATCATCGTCATCGTCATCATCATCACTACTACCATCATCTTCTTCTTCATTATCAGTGCAAATGAAATATTGTAATAATGTGTGTTATCTTACTAAGAATGGAAAAAGCTAAGAGAAAAAGTGAAATACACACACACACACACACACACACACACACACACACACACACACACACACACACACACACACACACACACACACACACACACACACACACATGTAGGTGTGAACTTATATTTCTTGAGAAAGCTACGTATTAAAGTTAAGTTAGTTTCTTTTTGATTGAATGAGTCTCAAATTTCATTGAAAAATTTTCATTGTCATCGTCATTTCACTTTTTCATTCCTCTTCTCACTCCTTCACTCTCTCACTCCTTCATCCTCTCACTCCATTCACTTCCTTCACAGCACTCCATGCTCCAGGATATTAACAATCCCATCCAGTTCCTCCTTGAACCTGTCATCCATCCCGTTCCCAGCTCCCATCATCTCCCTCACCACTTCTGACTTCTTACAAATGTCTGGAACGTTAAAGACAGACGGGTCGCTAATTTTAGGCTGGAGGTTAAGGTAGGCGACGTTGACAACGAACTTCGTGGACCCCCCACGGCGTGGCCCTGGGCGGGGGCGAGGCTTTTTACTTTCGGGTTGGAAGGTGAGGCGGAAACCTAGTCTGATAGTAGGATCGATGCCTGCGTTGTGGGGGTGATGGTGGTGAAGAGGTGAGAAAGAATTGGACGATGATGGCAACGAAAAAAATAAGATGGTGATGATGAAGATGATGAAGAAGGAGAAGATGATGATGATGATGATGACGAAGAAGAAGGAGAAGATGATGACGACGAAGAAGATGGTGAAGAAGAAGATGATAAAAAAGAAGTTGATGATGATGACGACGAAGAAGAAGAAGCAGCAGAATGTGATAACAACCACAACACCAAACCCACCCTGAATAGATACATCCTCCTTCTTATCCTCATCATCACCCTCATCATCAGCCTCATCATCACTACTGCCCTCTCCTTTCACACACTTATCTCCCCGGCGGCCACCAATCACTCCGGATTCCCGGAAGAGGATGGGAATGCAGGCGTCGGTAACCGCAAAGGACCCCTCCCATTCCAGTTGACAGGATTTGAATGAGTGGCCGAAAGCGTTGATCGCCAGCCCAGAGTCATACAATCCTATGAGTCGTTTTCAAGTGCAATTGTAATTTCGTTCGGAACTTGTGTCAATTCAATATATTTTAGTTGTTGTAGTGTGCTATTACAATTGATGGTATATGATACATGGTGATATATATGATGATATAAAGACAAAATCGTTGTTGATATCAACTTAATTGATGCTTCCATCATCGTTATTTTCCATCATCAGGTTATTCTCGACGTCATCATCTTCTTCTTCTTCATCACCATCTTCTTCTTCTTCATTACCATCTTCTTCTTCTTCATCACCATCTTCTTCTTCTTCATCACCATCTTCTTCTTCTTCATCACCATCTTCTTCTTCTTCATCACCATCTTCTTCTTCTTCATCACCATCTTCTTCTTCTTCATCACCATCTTCTTCTTCTTCATCACCATCTTCTTCCTCACCACCATCTTCTTCTTCACCATCATCTTCATCTCTTCATCATCATCATCAACCGATGATAGCATGACAGTGCAACTGCTAAGATGCCTGGCACTACTACTGCAGTTAGCGGTTTCCCGAGGTAGGACTCACATATACATATAATTTAAATAAAATAAATAAGAACAACAAAATAAATTATGAATAGGTAAAGCATGAGAATAGCACTTACCTAATTTAGCAGAACCGACGAAGGTAGCATTTTCAGGGATGCAAGACTTCTTGTAGGGCAACTTGTCGAATTTGTGGCTCCAACATTTAGTGGCATTTTCAATTTTGAATGCGTACAACGTGAAGCCAATTCCGGTTGTTGGGTTGTAGATTCCTATGTGTGTTGGTGTGTGGTGTGTGTGTAGGTATGTATGTTGGTGTGTGCATATGTGGTATGTGTGTTTTTAGGTTCTGGAATTATTAGTCTTTACAATAAAAAAATTATGAATAAAATTATTCACAAATACTTAATAATAACCTTAATGAGGCATAATTTATTTTCTGAAAGTTTGAATTCAAAAAAAAAAAAAACTCAACCAACCAACAACTCCAATGACATCTCTCTTGAGATAGGGACACTGGATCCTGACAGCGATTCTCTTGTTGGGGCCATCTATGTAAACTTTACTGAGAGAACTTTTGTGGGTAGCTGGACCCCTTCTTGGTGCCTTAGCAATCGAAGCACTAAGGACGCCCTGCCAAGTCTCTGGGAAACAGCAGGGTTTAGGATCCGAAGCGACTTCAAATTCCGGATCCGTCAGATCATTTTCCAGTCCAAATGGGAAGAGGTGGGGAGAAATCTCGTCCCAATCTTTCGCCCTGGCGAATGCAACTGCAAAAATCGCGACCAGGAATGTTGCCGACGACAACTTCGCCATTTTAAAACTTTTATTTTAGGCCTAAAAGTTAAAAAAATTGATTAACAATTTATATTATATTAATTAATAATAAATTGAATAAAATAATTTATATTATTTGTAAAGTAAATGTGAAACTTATACGTCTGCAAGATTTAAAAACTTAAATTTAATTGAAGAAGGAAGTAGTTAGTTGTTAGTAGAAGGAAATACACAGAGAAAAAAATTCCACTAATTGGGTCAGATTTTGTGTGGAAAAAACGCCACACGATGAATTTAGTTTTGAAAAACACTTAAAAAGCTAATTAATGAACGACATTCATCTAATTGAAACCAAATTTGATAACTCTGCACTAACTGCAGGCCGTATTCAGTTGAAAAATCGAGTATTTAGAGCCAAAACGGATGTAATATCGATTTAAAAAGTGACAAAGCGAACACGTAAAAGTCCACTTTTATATCTGAGAACCTTAACAGGTGACCGAGATGTTACAATAAATAGTTTAAAACATTCGAGTGAATATCAATTTTTAAACAAATTTAATTTAGCGTGAGAAATTGTAATTTATACCAATAAATCTTTAAAAAAATAATATAATAACGTTAAATATAACTTAAATAATTTAAATTTAACAAATAATATTTTTAATTAAACCAAAAACCGATAATAATACCGATCGAGTAAATCGAAATACCGACCTTAATGCAAGTAACTGTCCTATTTAAAAAGCGCCATCTCTGTAAATAAATGAATAAAAATAATATTCTTATATAATAATTAGCTACTTGCTTAAATGTTATATAACATCTTATATATATATATATATATATATATATATATACATATATATATAATATATATATATATATTATACCCCAGGTTTCTATTGTTACGCTGATATAAAGAACAGAGAACAGGTACAAATAAAAATAATATTAATAATAATAATAATTATTTAATAATAAATAATAATAATAATAAATTTAATAAAAAATAATATTAATAATAATAAAAATATTTATATATTAATAATATTATGAAGTTATGATTATTAGTAATCTAAAAATGTTAGTTAGTGTGATAAATGAAAAATACAATTATTCTTTAATCAAGAGATGGGAAATTATGGCATAATAATAATAATAATTATTATAATTAATTAGTCTTTTATTATTTATTATAATATATTATAGTGAAATTCTTTTTATTTATTTTCTTCGGTATTGTATTGTTTTGCAAGCGCCCGCTTGTTTACAAAAAAATCTTTCATGTGATTATCACGAGACGATAACTAATAAGAAATAATAAAAATAATAATAATATAATAAAAATAAGAAGATGAAGAAGAACATCCTTTTATTTTCCAATAAAACAAATAGATTCAAAGTTAATAAAATAATGTAGCATTGAAAATGATTATAAAATAAATAGGGATGCACCGGATTTAGGTTTTTCAAATCCGGCCGGGGCCGGACTTGGCCGGATTTAAAATTCAAAAACCGGCCGGGGCCGGATTTTAGTTACTATTTTACATACGTTAGAAAAAATACTCACATTTACGGTTATCTACATGTTGAACACCAAAAAATAACACAAAGCATAAAGTATTGATTGTTTTTTATTGAAAAAATTCCAGTGTACAAAAAAAGTTTATTATTTCACATGTAAATAGTTAAATAAGAGAAGCATTGTATTTTAAGAATATCAGCTTCTCAGCGTTGTCAGGAAGCAGTCTTGTGCGATGCTCAGTGATGATGTCTCCAGCCGTGCTAAACAATCTTTCGGATGGTACACTTGTTGGTGGAGGTGCTAGGTAAACTTGTGCAACCTTTGATATGGTTGGATACTTTGCAGTGTTAAACTTCCACCATGTAGCTGGGTCTTCCTGTCGCTGTAACAATGGTTCTCCCAAGAAAGTTGAGAGTTCATCACTGATGCTATCTTGAAGTGATCTGTTGTTAGAAATACTCGTTACTTCATTTTCCAACATATCTTCGAAACAGTCCCACAATTTTGAAGATGATTCATCAACACGTCTTTTTTTTGTTGGCTTTTGGGATTGCACATCCTCTGATGTAGACTCTAATTCTTTGTTATTTTGAGGTAACAATTTAGTGGCAGCAAGCACAACTCCTGCCTTCGCATCGGTACAAGCTGTATCGTTCAAGAAGCGGGTCTTAAACCTTGGATCAAGCATTGTGGCTACACTGTAAACTCGGTCATTTATAATGTTTTGGAACCTGGTGTTGATAGCATTCAGCAGTGTGGCCTTCATTGTTTTAATGCCAGCATCCCGACTTTCTTTTTCCAAAACTAATACCAAAAGATACACCATTGGAATAACCAAAGATATAGATGCTGATGATGAGCTAACTTCTCTGGTAACCTCCTCGAATGGTTTCAAAACCGCAGCCACAGTTTCAGCAACAGACCATTGATTTGGTGATAAATTAGTAACAGATTCATTTTCAGCACAGTACAATGTTATTGCTCGACGTTGCTCTAACAGTCACTGCACCATGAAGAATGTTGAATTCCACCTTGTGGGGATGTCCTGAATTAACTGGTGTTTTGGCAGATTTAAATCCGCTTGCAAATTGTGCAAACGATCCGTGGCTGATGACGAGTGTTTGAAATGGCCTACTAATTTATGTCCAACTTTCAGGAGATCACTAACACCACGTTGACTTAATATACCATCGTTGATACAGAGTTGAACCGTGTGGGCAAAACAAGGTGCACTTTTAATGTTTCCATCTCCGAAACATTTGGTAATATTTGCCGCATTGTCTCGCAAAACTAAATGACATTTGTTTCGTGGAATGTTCCAATTTTCGAATGACCTATCAAACGCTGACAGTAGATTTGCTGCTGTGTGTTGACCTGAATATTTTACACACTGCAAAACATAACTTTGGCGTTCGAACGTAGGAGTTAACCAATGGGCTGTCAATCCCAAATATGACTCCGTTGTTATGTCTGCTGTCCATGTATCTGTTGTAAACGCAAGGCTCAATGCTCCAGCTACCTTCTCCTTCAGTGATGAAGATGCTTTTTCAAAAAGATCAGGAATTACACGTTCGGTGAAATACTTTCGAGAAGGCATGCTGTACCTTCTCTCCAAGGTTTTCACCAAATTGATAAATCCTGATTTTTTGACGACCTGGTAAGGCTCCATATCTATCACTATCATTTTAGCAATCGCCACATGGATACGCTTAGCATTGTCATTGTTTATATCCCAAGGTTTTTGTTTGTCAAATGCTTCTCTAATCTTTGGCTGGGTGGGCTGGATTGATACATTTCCTAGCAAACTCGCATCACTGTCATTTGAGGTGGCATCTTCGCATTCTACGGCTACTGCGACTTTAAACTGTTCATATTATCATAAGTGGATGCTTTGACCTTAGATGAGTAATCAAAGAAGACGTTGAGAAACTTTTGGGGTTATCAGGCTTACCCCGCGACAATACTGCATTGCATTCCTTACAAACTGCCTTGGATTTATCGTTTGTTTTAACGTCAAAAAACGCCCATACTCCGGATTTCTTTTCAGCCATTTTTATAAAATTCACCAATAATAAAAAATGCTTAATAAATATATTGTTCTTAAATTATGCGCTTTATAGCTGCATCATCGTCATATACTATTATATATAAGTGCACAATTTCTTGTAAACAAAGATCAGCTTATAATTTATGCATAACCCATGTTATAGCACAAAGAAAATTGTCCAGCTCAGCTCACAATTAGTGATGCTGTTATTGTGTGCCATGCATGCACGTGCACAAGTTCTTTTACACAAAGATCAACTTATAATGTATGCATAACCCAAGTTAAAGCACAAAGAAAATTGTCCAGCTCAGCTCACAATTAGTGATGTTGTTATTATGTGCCATGTAAGCCTAGCCTAACCTTTAACATAACCTTTTAGCATCCCTAAAAATAAATATTAAATGAATTTAAATGAATATAAAATAAATGAATCAAATTATGAGAAATTAAATGATTTAATATTCACCATTACCTACGAAGCTTATCAATTATTAAAAAGAGTACAACTAGATAGAGTTAGTTCTAAAATTGATTCAAATGACATTTCTGTCACAATATAAGATATTTTATGAAAAAAACCGTCACCAAATTATACATTTTCTTACTTTCATGAGATTGACTACTATGAATCTGGTAAAAAGAAAACTACCAGCACAACTCACTGTATCAGCCAAAAATCGAACTATAGCACATGTCCTATAATGATAGATAATGACAACCGTTAATATAGATGCTACTTCAATGGTTTCTTAAAGAATTCAACTGATGATTGCTGACGGGTGGTGATTGGCAGACTGTTCCATATTGATGGTGAGCAATACGAAAAGCATTTACTGACGAGAGCTGATTCATTGACTGGTTGGTTGGTGCAGTTGAAATTGTAAAGGCAGACGAAGGTGATGATGGTGATGATTAAGAGATGAGCAGAGATGAATGAGTTTGTATGGGGCGAATGAGGTGGTTGAGATGTACTGAGTGTTTCATGTGTGGGGACAGCTATCAATTGATGCTTTGGCCAGTACGCGGGTGAGCAAGAGATGATGAACTGGAAGAAGATAAATAATGAAGTCATTCTAGAGTCTAGAGACGCACGTTCACACACACACGCACACGCACACACACACACACACACACAAACTCACACACACATTCATACATCACAGCCTCGCTTATTGCTTATATAAGATAATTGTCATCCATTTAATTACTACTACTAATAACAACAACAATAATAATAATAACGCAATCATAATCAAAACCGCCCTATCTGAGATACATTTACGTGTAAAAATTAAACTGCACTGCACTCAAATTGAAATTGATAGAGACTCCATTAGGAAAAATTTTAAGAATGAATGTAGGTGTACTAATGTATACATACATACAATGTATACAAATATATACATACATACATATATATATATTTGTATTTAATTAATTAATTAATTATTTAATAATAATAATAATAAACAATACTGACAAGAAATAATAATAATAATAATTTTTTTTATAATGGCTTAATAATAATTTCTAAAAATAGCTCATTCATGAAAACCACCTCCGTAATTTTTTTCCATTTATTACTACGCACACATTCTGACGCTAATTATGTTAAATTGATAATTATATGATTAAGTTATAAATTATTAAACTGAATATTTAGCTATGATAAATTATATGAAATAAAAATTACATTAAAATGTGAGTTTTAATTAAAAATTTGATAAAAATAAAAAACTCTTTACTACGCGCACGAATACCAGCTCTTTAAATCGGTAAACAGTCCGTTCATTGAATAAAATGACATTTAATAAATTTTAAATTCTGCCCTTTTTTTAAACAAATTCATCCAAATTTGCTTTTAACTTTACCAAGAAAATGGCCGACGATTAAATTTTATATTTATTTAATTATTTTTTAATCAAATTTTCTGTAAAAAATCGTTTCGCTGTATCGCTATTTCCCTGAAATTTAACATTTCGGTTAGAATAGTGTCAAATTTTTCAAAAGTTTTCCCAATAAATTTTAACATGAAAAGTCAAATTGAATTAATTATTATTTAATAATTTAATTATAATTTAAATTAATTTCATTCAATATTATTCTCTAATTTTTATTTAATACTTATTGTTATAAAATTGTAAATATGAAAAAATAACCATAATGTTTAATAAAATTTAAATGTTTAAACTTTTTAATTTAACAACTTTTATAATTTATATTTAATAAAAACAATGTTGCAAATAATTAATAATAAATTTATAATTCCATCGGCTTAATTTCTCCATTTTTCTTTTACAATTCTTCCAAAAGTTAAAATAAATTGGGCTCCTGATTTTAATTTTAATCGAACAACTCAAAAATAAAGTATATCACATTTTAAAAGATGAAAACATCACATTGATTACAATTACATGATTAGAAGATTAAATTACACTACAACATTACATTAGAAGATTACATTACATTACAACATTACATTATAATACTACATTACATTACATCACAACACAACATTACCTGATGGAAAAAATGATGACAGATCTCTAAAATTGAACTCAACAAATCCCTAATAACCTAATCAAAAGACTAAAAAGAGGATAGAATTGGGGCAAGGTGTGACTTTCAGATGATTAACTTTCATCGTATACAAATTATTATTATTTTAATTTATTTAAATAATTGGCTAAATTCATTCCAATTCATTCAAATATTAAACATACTACCTCGGGGAACTACGTTTCTGGACGCAAAATGAAGATTGATTGATTAATACTGTTTCAGATTGTAGTAGCTAATTTAATTACCTAAACGTCAAATATAAATTATTTTTTATTCTATTTCAAGACAGTAAAAAAGGCAATCCATAGATAAATTATTTCTCCATTCATACATAGACAAGTAAATCAAAAAATTGGCAGCACTCGAATATCACCCAGTAATTCTATCCGTCCGTCCATGCGGTCGCCATGCCTAATCCATCTTCACTGAAATTAGGCAGAGAGTTGAATACTGATGATGATGGTGGTGGTGGTGATGGTGATGATGATGGTGGTGATGGTGATGATTCATTGGAGCCGGATTTCATACTCCCAGAAGAACTTTATCGGATTTTGATCGGGGCTCGTCGATCTTTCTTCTCCGAACATCAAGCTAATTTAGATGGTGGGGCTGGTGACGATGGTAGTAATGGTGATGAGGATTGTAGTGGTGATGATGAGAGTCATGGAAGTGATGGTAATGATGGTAGAGATGATGATGGTGATGATGGTAGTGATGAGGATGATGATTGTGGCATACCGACAAAGAGATCCAGAAGAGATTGTTCAACAATTCGCTACGCAACAACAACACCAACAACGTCATCATTATCATCATCAATTGCAACATCATCGTTATCAACAACGACTGCAACAATTACAGCAACAACACCATCATCCTCATCAACAACAACACCATCATCATCATCATCAACAGTAATATCAACATCATCATCATCCTCAACTGTAACATCATCATCAACAACAACTGCAACAACAACAACATCAACAACAACTGCAACAACAACAACATCATCATCATCCTCAACAAGGATACTCTTGTTGGATTGTCGCCCATTCATTCATTTCAACACCAACCACATCCTCCAAGCTGAGAACATACACTTTCCAACATTGTTGCAGCGGCGATGTCAACAGAGGAAGTTGTTGAAAAATAACATCAACAACAACGTCAACAACAACATCATCAACAACAACCTCAACAACAACATCATCAACAACAACCTCAACAACAACATCAACAACAACTACAACAACAACAACATCATCAACAACATCAATATTAACATCAACAATATTGATAGTGGCAGCAACAATTTCAAAAACAGTCAAAGTGACGTCAACAGATATAACAACAACAGCCACACTAACAACAACAACATCAACAACAATAACAACAACTTCAACAACAACATCAACAACAACATCAACAACAACAACATTCTGTCAGAAGACGTCATAACAACAACAACAACGTTGACGACAAAGACAAGGACAGAGATTCCAATAGAAAATTTAATTATTGATGCCAGTAAGAGAAAGATGTTTCTCGATGGTCAGTTCGATTTGGTCGTCATCTACGATCAGTGCTGTCAAAATGTTGAAGAGTTGCATCACAACAACAACAACAACATCAACAACAACAACAACATCAACAACAATATTAACAACAACAACAACATCAACAACAATAACATCAACAAAAGCAACAACAACATCAACAAAAGCAACAACAACAATAATATCAACAAAAGCAACAACAATAATAACATCAACAACAACAACATCATCAACAACACTAACAACAAGATAAATAACATCAACAATTGTTGTCGAAAAGTCGCATCTTACAATAACGACGACAAACCTCTCTTACATTCAAGTATTAAAAGCAATATCAACAACGACAACAACAATAGCAGTAGCAGCAATGGCAGCAGCTTCAAATACTGCTACAACAACTACTACAACAACAGCAGCGGCCACAACAACTACTACAACAACAGCAGTGGCCACAAAAGCAACTACAACAACTACATCGCCGATGACGGCAATAACATATCGGTTGTTATGAAGAGTTTTAAACTCTTATTGAGCAGTGATCAACACTGCAGGATCAAATTTCTAAAAGGTTCACTTATTTGTCTTCCTCTCCGATTGGTTAATTGATTGATTGATTTAAATGTTCGTTCGTTCGTTCGTTCATTCATTCATTTATCCATTCATTCATTTATCCATTCATTCATATACTCATTCGTTTGGTTTATCTATCTCATTGTCTATGTAGGTATAAGTTTATTTATTTTTTCATTTCATTCGTTCGTTCATTCGTTTGTTCGTTCATTCATTCACTCACTCATTCATTCATTCATTCACACAGGCGGCTTCCAGACGTTCAGTGAACGATATCCAGACCTAATGAGGAGTAATCTGCTATCAGCAACACTACCACCACCACCATCATCATCATCGTCATCATTATCGTCATCATTACCAAAATATTGTCCACCATCATCATCATCATCGTCGTCATCATCATCATCGTCATCTAACCCCGGGGGAAAGTTTTTTTGCACTGGGAAAACTACTGATAAGGTATGGTCTGATTGGTTGATTCATTCGTTCGTTCGTTCGTTCGTTCATTCATTCATTCATTCTGATTTGTTGATTCATGCGTTCATTTATTCATTCATTCATCGCCCACCCATCCATCCATCCATCCAATCCAACCATCCTTCCAATCCATCAATCCATCCGTCCACCTACCCCCACCCACCCCAGCAGACCAGCAACCCCACCAGAATCCTCCCCTGGTTGTACTTGGGTGGTCGCATGGATGCCGAAAGGGTTGATGGATTGGTGGGGCTAGGCATAACTGCTCTACTCAATGTCGCCAAAATTAATAACAATAAAAATAATAATAGTAATAATGGTATTGGTAACAATAAAAAT
>NW_008703589.1:107219-110377 GCF_000326865.2 Helobdella robusta
CACACATACACATGCTCACACACGCACAAACACACACACACACACACACAAACACACAAAGAATCGACGAGGCAGAGTGGTGGAAAAGTTTTGGTGCACTGCCAGGCTGGAGTCAGTCGGAGTCCCACCATATGTCTGGCCTACCTTATCAGGGTTTTCAGGGTGAGGATTATTATTATTATTATCATTATTATTATTATTATTGTTATTATTATTATTATTATCATTATTTTTATATTTCAGATTAATACTCTATTTATTATTATTATTATTGTTATTATTATTATTATTAAATCGTAAAATTATAATTGTTAAATTATTATCATTCGACATTTTATTTCATTTCATTATTTCATTTTTTTTTTTTTTTATTGCCGAATAAAAGACTGCTCCCATAATTATCAATCAATCAATCTTCGTTTTGCGTCCAGGGACCAACATCATCATTTTTATTATTATCATTATTCTTTTTATTATTATTCATATTTTTTTATTATTCATATTTTTTTATTATTCATATTTTTTTATTATTCATATTTTTTTATTATTCATATTTTTTTATTATTCATATTTTTTTATTATTCATATTTTTTTATTATTATTCATATTGTTCATCAGTAGAGAGGACGCTTGAAATAAGCCAAAAATGATGACGCTAATCAATCATAATAATAATAATAATAATAATAATAATAATAATAATAAAAACATCAGTTGAACATCACAATTTTTTCATCATTACCATCAGAGCCGTCGTCGTCATCATCATCATCATCATCGTAATCATTATCATCATCATCGTCAGCATTATTAACATAATTTATTATAACGCCACCCCCTCCCAAAACCTGCAGCTAAATTTAGATTCGTTATCATCATCGTCATTAGCATGATTTATTATAACTCCGCCCTCTCCCAAAACCTGCAGCTAAATTTAGATTCGGCCTTCACCTTCCTGAAGAGCAGGCGACCAATCATCAACCCGAACCTCAACTTCATGACGCAGCTAGTGGAGTTCGAGAGGAAATGTAGGAGTTGTGGCTGTAGTGGTAGTAGTAGCAGCAGCAGTTGTAGTAGTAGTAGTAGTTGTGGTAGTAGTAGTAGCAGCAGTAGTAGTAGTAGTAGTTGTTGTAGTTGTAGTAGTAGTAGCAGCAGCAGTAGTAGTTGTAGTGGCAGTAGTAATAGTAGTAGCAGTAGTAGTTGTAGTAGCAGCAGTAGTAGTAGTTGTATTTGTAGTATTATCAACGCCACTAATGGTCACAATATGATTTTCAGTATTAATATCAATAATAATAATGATAATAATAATAATAACAATAAGAGGAAGATGAAAAATGCAGATGACGAAAAGGCCAAGGTCATGGGTCTCATGAAGAATCTCTTCGGCCATATTTTTAACGATTCTTACAACAACAATAAAAACAACAACAACAACAACAATAATAATAAAGATAATAATAGCAACAATGATGATGATAATGATAGAAATGATGATGATGATGGTGATTGTAGGATTTCTGGGGGAAGGACACTCGGAGGACTCTTTTCTTCCAGAACATTCTGCCATCAGTATCATCATCATCATCGTCGTCGTCATCATCATCATCATCACTATTCACTATCTTCTACGCCATCGCTATCAGGACCGCTTTTAACGATATCATCATCATCATTATGGCCTCTTCTAGCATCATTATCATCATCATCATCATCATCATGGCCTCTTCTAGTAGCATCATTATCATCATCATCATCATGGCCTCTTCTAGTATCATTATCATCATCATCATCATCTCTGGTGATGAAGTCGCTATCAGAAATTTTGTCGCCGCCGCATTCGCCACCACTAGTCTTGATATCATTATCAGTACTCCTGTCGAGATCATCATCATCATCATCATCCGTACCTTTTCCATCATCATCATCGTCATCATTGTTATTACCTTTCCTCATGAGATTATCATCATCGTCATCATCATCGTCATCATCATCATCATCATTATCATTACCGCCTACGGCAATGACGTCATCATCGTCTCGGTCATCGTTCCCGACTTTGGTTGATTTCCCGGACTCTTCCGTGCATTTGTGTGGGGCAGAACTTCCCGGGGGGATTTCGACCGGAAGGACGAGGAGGTGCTTAATGGCCGCTGATAATAATAATAATAAAAATAATAAAAATAATTATAATAATAATAACAGTAATAATAATGATAATAATATTAACGTTGATGATGATGACGATGATGATGAGAATAATAATAAAAACAAAATTTATAATAATAACAACAATAATATTGATAATGATAATTTTCCGTTTAGCATCATTAATCCTAACAATGACGATGGTAATGACTTCAGTGGTAGTAGTGGTAATGGTGGTAGCTGCAGCAGTAGTAGTGCCAGTAGTAGCAGTAGTAGTGGTGGTGGTGGTGGTAGTAATAGTAATAATAATAGTAGAAGTAGTATTATCCAGGATGTCGTTCCGGTAAAAAAGGCCAGACCGTGTTGCTTTCTGTTGCGTAGTGACGTCACGACAACGTCATCAGCCCAGCCGCAACAGCAACATTATTGCAGGCGGCGTTTCTACACGCAACAATGTTTTTCGCAACAATTTCTGTCGCAACAACATCACCAACGACAGCAAAATGTTGAGGAGCATAATCAGGATTTCCAACAACAACAACAACGACGAGGACATTATCTTAATTTTGATCATTATCAAGACTTTCAACAACAACAACAACAACACAATCAGTATCAACAGCAACAACAAAGTTGCCAGTTTGGGCAAAAATTTTTTCCAACATCTCCAACGGCATTTCAACAAATCATTGTACCAGCAACCACAACAGCTGCAGTAGTGGCAACAACAACAACAACAACAAATGTGACGTCATCAGCAATATATCTGACGTCATTTCAAGAAATCAATAATATTAACAACAACAATAATAATAATAATAACAATAGTTTAACCACAGCGCTAACATTTAACTGTAAAACGAGCACCCATCAACAACAACAACATCAGCAACAACAGCTTTTACACCAACAGCAACATCAACAACAACAACATCAACTACAACAACATCAGCAACAACAGCTTTTACACCAACAACAACAACATCAACAACAACAACAACAACATCAACAGC
>NW_008703589.1:112720-118182 GCF_000326865.2 Helobdella robusta
ATATATATATATATATATATATATATATAAACTTTCGTGTTGACTGACTATGATGAATATGATTCTTTTAATGTTTTATTGTTGATGTTGTTGTTGTTTTTGTTGTTGTTGTTATGACGATTACATTATAATAATGATAGGAATAATTTTAAATAATTTTAATAGTTATAATTATTATTATAATTGTCATATAAATATATATACCTATATATATTAGTCACAGTTGAATCTCATATGTAGAATGTTTTCGTTATTCATGAATTTTATGACTATTATTATTATTATTATTAATTTAATATTTATATTATTTTATTATTAATATTATTTTATTATTGTTGTTTTTATTTTATGATTATTTTTTTAATTTGGAATTTTAATTAAATATTTATTTCGTGCGTTGGTCACTTTGAGCTGATGAAAAAATGAGTGAATACAGGTAGAGGGTTTATTTCGGTTTTTTTGGGATAAATGAATTGGTGAATGCGTGAATGAATAAATGAATGAATTAATTAAGGAATTAATTAATGAATGAATGGAAGATAAGTGAGTGAATGAATGAATGATTGAATAGATGAATAGATCAATGAAACGAATATTGAAAAATTATGAACAGAGAGTTCCAGAGAAAAGGTCCAGAAAAAGCAAATCCAGATTTAGCAGAAGGGTGTTTAACACGAGTTAAGAAGACGATCGTAAGTGTAGAATGAGGAAGACCATAGTAGAGCGAGTTACAATAATCAATCCTAGAAAAGACTAACGAAGTAACAAGAAGGAAAAGAGTAGGATTGTCAAGAACAGGCAAAAGTTTCTTTATTCTACGTAGATGAAAGTAAGAAATTTTAGAAGCACTATTAATCTGAAGAGAAAGAGACATAGTAGAATTAAAGATAAAACCTAGGCTATGAAACTTGTGAGAAACATCAAGAGTTTTAGAGTCAGGTCAGATAATAGGAGGAATAGTAATAGAGTATTTAGAATTATTAAAACAAATTAATTCAAATTCAGAAGGATTAAGTTTAAGACACATAGAGTCAGACCAAGCGATAATTGAAGAAAGACAGAGATAAATTATGAAGAGCATTATTGAGATTAGATGGAGGAAAAAAAGTATAAATATAAAAATCATCAGTGTATGGTTGACTAGTGAAAGAAAAATTATTAATAATACGAGCTAGTTCAGAAGTATAGAGTGTAAATAGAAGAGGCCAAGGAGAGAACCCTGAGGTACCCCGAAAATAAGAGTAGAAGAGTTAGAAGTAGAATTATTGAGAACAACAGAAGAAAAACGATTACAGAGATAGGAAAAAAACTAAGATAGACAAGAATCAGTGATATTAAAAGAATCATCAAGTAGCCTCAAGAGAATAGTATGATCAACAGTATCAAAAGCTTTTTGTTTGTGTTATCGCATGCACTCCTTAGAAGTTCTAGAAGGATGATAATCCACGTAAAAATAACATTTAGTAAGAACAGTTCACAACATATCATAATGGCTAAATCAACATACCAAACAGAAATTATTTATACATGCATATATACAAAGTAAATCAAGAAATATCAAAAATTATATAACCAAATTAAAAAAAAACCTAGAAACTAGTCAAATAGACATTATTAAAAAAATTGTCCAAAAAAGTAAAATTTAAGGCGACGACGAAAAATAAATTTAGTATGTTTTGTTGGTGTGGTGGTGTGAAGCAAATACAAATACATAACAAAAAATAGTAAAAAGTCGTAAAAATAGTAGTCGGTTACCTACCTACAATTTAATTACTTTCAGGGTCCTAGCTTACATATAATGATTAACTCATCTCACCTACCTACAAATTTGTATTTCTAAGTTTTAGAAATTTTAAATAGTTCAGGTATTGTATTTTACATATTTAACGTTTTTAATTTGCATTTTTGGTATAATTAAATTTTTTTTAATTTTTTTTTAGAAACTTCTTAGATAATGTTTAGCCCTAGCCTACCTACGATTGTTCAACTCATCTCAATCTCATATCTAACAAGATATGGAGATATATGAGAAAAGAAAGGGGCACGAGCAGCTAGTCGAGCAGCAGAGTTAAAAGCTTTACTTGAAGGATAGACTGTAGAATCAGGAAGACCATAGTAGAGCGAGTTACAATAATCAATCCTATATAAGACTAAAGAAGTAACAAGGAGGAGAAGAGTAGGATCATCAAGAAAAGGCTCAAGAACTTCTAGCAACACTATTAATCTAAAAAGAAAAAGACATACTAGAATCAAAGATAAAGCCTAGACTACGAAACTTATGAGAAACATCAAAAGTTTTATTCAAATTAATTCAAATTTAGAAGGATTAAGTTTAAGACACATAGAGTCTGACCAAGCGATAATTGAAGAAAGAAATAGAGATAGATTATGAAGAATACAATTTATGGAGAAATTAGATTAGATTAAATTAGATTAGATGGAGAAACCATGTAAATATAAGAATCAGCGTATGGTTGACTAGTGAAAGAAAAATTATTAATAATAATACGAGGTAGTTCAGAAGTATAGAGTATAAATAGAAGAGGGCCAAGGAGAGAACCCTGAGGTACCCCAAAAGTAGAAGAGTTAGAAGTAGAATTATTGAGAACAACAGAAGAAAAACGATTACAGAGATAGGAAAAAAACTAAGATAGACAAAAATCAGTGATATTAAAAGAATCATCAAGTAGCCTCAAGAGAATAGTATGATCAACAGTATCAAAAGCTTTTTGTTTGTGTTATCGCATGCACTCCTTAGAAGTTCTAGAAGGATGATAATCCACGTAAAAATAACATTTAGTAAGAACAGTTCACAACATATCATAATGGCTAAATCAACATACCAAACAGAAATTATTTATACATGCATATATAAAAAGTAAATCAAGAAATCAAAAATTATATAACCAAATTAAAAAAAAAAAAAAAACCTAGAAACTAGTCAAATAAATAGACATTATTAAAAAAATTGTCTAAAAAAGTAAAATTTAAGGCGACGACGAAAAATAAATTTAGTACGTTTTGTTGGTGTGGTGGTGTGAAGCAAATACAAATACATAACAAAAAATAGTAAGAAGTCTTAAGAATAGTAGTCGGTTACCTACCTACAATTTAATTACTTTCAGGGCCCTAGCTTACATATAATGATTAACTCATCTCACCTACCTACAAATTTGTATTTCTAAGTTTTAGAAATTTTAAATAGTTCAGGTATTGTATTTTACACATTTAACGTTATTAATTATATTGGTATAATTAAATTTAAAAAAAATTTTTTTTTTTAGAAACTTCTTAGATAATGTTAAGCCCTAGCCTACCTACGATTGTTCAACTCATCTCAATCCCTAACTTACCTACGTTAATTCGTAAAGTTATTTGAACAACTATCTTCATTATATTCAATGAATATTTAACATTCTGCTGGTGCTCATAAAAACTGGTTGCTGAAATCATACGTTGGCTTACTGTAGTGGCTTACAGGGTCTCAAATAACTTATGTTGGCTTAATCGGATATTTTTTCATATATACAAAACTATGAGATCAATCAATCAACCAACCAATCAATCAACCAATTATTCATTCAATCAACTAATCAACCAACCAATCGACCAATCAATAAACCATATTTGAAAAATATTTGCAAGGCTTGTTAAAACTCGAACCAACACTTAACTGTACAGATCTACAAACAATTTCGAGATTTTAGTAAAGAAAGAAAAACACAATAGTTGCTTTTATTAAATCAAGAAATATCCAAAAATTATATAACCAAATTAAAAAAACTAGAAACCAGTCAACATTTAATAAAAAAAATAAAAAAGACATTATTAAAAAGATTGTTCAAAAATGTAAAATTTAAGGCGACGACGAGAATAAAATGTGGTTTGTTTTGTTGGTGTGGGGCTGTGAAGCGAAAACAAACAAACACAGCACAAAAAACTAGTAAAAAGTCGCAAGAATAGTAGTCAGTCACCTACCTACAATTAAATTACTCTCAGGGCCCTAGCTTACTTATAATCGTTAACTCAACTCACCTCTCTACAAATAAGTATTTCAACGATTTTGGATTTTACTTGTTTTAGGTATTTTATTTTACATATTTCAGCGTTTTTATTTTACTTGAAACATTTTAACTAATTTTAAGCCCTAGCCTACCTACGATTGTTCAACTCATCTCAATCCCTAACTTACCTACGAATTAAATTAAAGTCAGGTAAAGAAAATAGAAAGTTGAAGAGGAACATAACAACGACGACACCGAATGAATGGATGTTGTGTATGTGTGTCTTGTATTGGTGTGTGTGTGTAAATGTGCGCGCGTGTACTCTCCAGAAACTTCTTCACTCACTACGGACGAACCTCCATTGCATCGACCATCATCTGACACGCATCGTGAATTTGACCGGGTACTGAAAAACACTAAATCTGAAAAAAAAATTAAAAGCTGTTGGAAAAAGTAATAGGCAACTTATCTTATTGAGATAACCTTTAATCCTTCGTTCAAATTCGAGTACTTTCATAGGTACGATGGGACAAAAACAAATTTCCCTTTAATATTATCTTCAAATTGTCGTCGGAATGATCATCATGAGACCACCATCTGAAACGTGCTGACGTCCACCACAGCCCACCTCTCATCATTCTGTAGACAAATTTTTTTTAATTAGCATGTTGGTAAATCAAAGAACAAAAGAACGAACAAATAAATGATTAACTGAATTAGTTAAAAGAATGAATGAATTAATTAATTAATCAATCAATGATTCAATGAATGAATAGAATGAATTAACGAATCATTTAATGGAAGAATAATTTGAAAGATTGAGTAATAAAATGAACGAATGAATTAATGAGAAAAATGAGAAAACGAAACTAATCCTTACTTCAAAAATCGTCGTTACTGTACTCCGTTGCACCGACCACACAATCATCTGGTCGGCACACAAGATGTCATCCGAACTTCTGAGTGTCAGTCGAACAGCCAACGAGCTGATTCTTCCTACACCACCATCATCATACGTAAATCATCATGAGACCACCATCTGAAACGTGCTGACGCCCACCACTGCCCACCTCTCATCATTCTGTAGACAAAATTTTTGATTAGCGTTGTAGTAAATGAACTTTCGAACGAAGGAACAAACGAATAAATGATTGGTTGAATGATAAAGTGAATGAATGAATTAATTAATCAATAAATAAATTAACGAATGAATATAATGAATTAATTAATCAATTAAATAATTTGAAAGATTGAGTGAAAATATGAATGAATGAGAAAAATAAAAAACGAAACTAAACCTTACTTCAAAAATCGTAGTTGCTGTACTCCATTGCACCGACCACAATTATCTGGTCGGCACACAAGATGTTATCCGAACTTCTGAGTGTCAGTCAAACAGCCAACGAGCTGATTCTTTCTACACCACCATCATCATACGTAAATCATCATGAGACCACC
>NW_008703589.1:118551-120763 GCF_000326865.2 Helobdella robusta
TTGCACAGAGGTTCACCGACAGCCAGGGCACCGGATAGTAAACCATTGCCGTGCGGATAGTAGACTACTGCCTTGCGGATAGTAAACCATTTGCCGTCCGGAAGCCGTGCGGGTAGTAGACTATGGCCATGCCGCATAGTAAATCATTACCGTGCAGATAGTAAACCATTGCCGTCCGGATAGTAAACCATTGCCGGTTCACCACTGGCCACCAAGGCTTACCTCTGACAAGAGACTTCGAAATTCAGAGTCTATCGGCTATCGTACCCTCAACTTACCTATTCATTACAATTAAGCCCTAGCTTACCTAAAATTACAAAACTCAAGAGCCCAATTCATTGGCCTTTCGGCACCCACCCCACCACCTACGTAATGCCTTGGGCTCCAACTTAGTAATAATAATATAAAACTTAAACCCTATATCTATTAATGAGTATGTGTTACAACGTAGCCTTAACTTACCTATTCATTACATTATGGCCCTAGCTTACCTAAAATTACAAAACTCAAGAGCCCAATTCATTGGCCTTTCGGCACCCACCCCACCACCTACGTAATGCCTTGGGCTCCAACCTAATAATAATAATGTAAAACTTACAATTAACCTACCTATCGGTACACTTACAGAGTTTTAATTTACATTACAAGATTGTTCCTAGAATTACATTATTGCCCTTAACTACCTATGAAATTAAATTACTCTCAACCTCAGTAATAATAAATTAGAATGTGTAATGAAAATAAAATAACGCTCAAATACTAACATATGTGTTTATGTATGTACTTGTGTGTGTGTGTAATACGCTGATGCGTGTAATGTGGGTGCAAGAAAAAAAAAATAGAAGCGATAAACTTACGCGCCTACCTATTCAACTACATTAATGTTGGATGCTTCCTATCTATCCTACCTATAATAAAAATTATGCTTATCTAACCTACCTACATAGCTATTAAATGTAATTGTGTGTGTATGTGTGTGCGTGTATGCATTCTTACTTAATGTTAAATTACTGAGAAAAAAGAATAAAACGTATCCCAGCCAGGCCACTGAACGTGGCCTGACATCCTCCATGATGAACTCCTTTGGAAGCTTCAACCTAATTGAAATGAATAGAATGAAAAAATCTTATTTATTTAATTTAAATGAAAATAGAGAAACGAACCGTGGTTAAACCCGCCAGCCGGAAAACCAGCCAACTGGCAAAAAAGGAACCGCAAAGAAACCGTAAAACGTACCCCAGCCAGGCGTGCATTCTTTGCCACTAAATGAACGAACGTAGCGTGAAATCAAACATTCCGATCTTCCACTGTTCTGATGAACTCCTCTGGAAGCTTCAACCTGAATGAATGAACCTGAATGAACCTGAATTAACTTAAATGAATGGAAAAATCTTATTAATTTAATTAATTTAAATGAAAATAGAGAAACGCAAAGAAGCCGACCGGTCGGCAAAGAAAAGAACCTCAAAGAAAGGTATCTATATAGGATTTATGCTCTGTATAACTCTATATAACTCTATATAACTCTATATAACTCTATATAACTCTATATAACTCTATATAACTCTATATAACTCTATATAACTCTATATAACTCTATATAACTCTATATAACTCTATATAACTCTATATAACTCTATATAACTCTATATAACTCTATATAACTCTATATAACTCTATATAACTCTATATAACTCTATATAACTCTATATAACTCTATATAACTCTATATAACTCTATATAACTCTATATAACTCTATATAACTCTATATAACTCTATATAACTCTATATAACTCTATATAACCATGCATACTACCACATTCAATCAATAAAAATCCCACTAAAACCAGGAACCACCGCGTACCTGTAGAGTGTATCGTGTGAAACAAAACAAAAAAAAACACAAAACAAAAAACACACCACCAAGTAGAGTAAAAGAATAGAAGTTCCTAACCTACCTATGTAACTAAATTACCTTATGCCCTAGCCTACCTATATAATAAATTAATTTTTAATCTCACCTACCTACGTTTCATTAACTTAACTCAAGACTCATGAAGAAAGAGAAAAAGGAGTAAAACAGAACATAAAATACTACCACACAAACAAACACTATGTATGTATGTATGCATGAGCAACCGCTAAAGAACCCACCTAAAATTTAAAAAAATACAAAATACTAACACACAAACCACTCTATATAACTCTATA
>NW_008703589.1:120813-139517 GCF_000326865.2 Helobdella robusta
CATCCATCCATCCATCCATCCATCCATCTATTTGTCCATCCGTTTTGTCATCCTTTCATCCATTCATTCATCCTTTCATTCACTACTTTGAAAATTCATTCATTCATTTAAACAGAATTCATTCATTTATTCGTTCGTTTTTGATTGATTGAATTACTCCTTCATTCATTCACTTTTTCATTCATTCATTTTTTCATCCATCCATCACGTCTCCTTAATAATAATTCTCCATCCCCCCAACAAGATGTTATTGAAGATGTTGACGGCAAACACATTAAGAGTGGTGGTAGTGGTGGCGTCAGTGGAAGTGGCGGTCGTAGTAGCCGTGGTGGCGGCTTTAGTGGCGTCAGTGGTAGTGCTGATACCCTCGTCGATCCTGTTGTCGTCGTCGTCCATGGAAATGATCACGAAGACGATTTCGATGACAACAACATCCACAACAACAACAACAACATCCACAACAACAACAACAACAACATCAACAACAACAACAAACCCATCAACAACAATATCAACAACAACAACAAGAGCAACAACATTATCAAAAATAGCAATCACAACAACAGTTTTAACACCACCACCACCAACAACAATACCGACAAAAATTTTATCATCACCAACACCACCACCAACAACAACAACAGCATCAATAATAATTTCAACAACAACAATAAAAACAACAACAACAACGATGACGTCACGGAAAAGCGCGCCAAACGATCTATTTTTAGCAACAACAACAACGACAACAACAACCATGACGTCACGGAAAAGCGCGCCAAACGATCTATTTTTAGCAACAACAACAACGACAACAACAACCATGACGTCACGGAAAAGCGCGCCAAACGATCTATTTTTAGCAACAACAACAACGACAACAACAACCATGACGTCACGGAAAAGCGCGCCAAACGATCTATTTTTAGCACGGCTGACATGGGTGAGAAACTGGCTATGTACGTCATCATCGGTGTCCTCATAGCCATAGTCATCATCCTGTCATATTTCGTCATCAAGAAATATCTCTGCTGAAGATGATGATGATGAAAATGATGACGATGGTGGTGGTGATGATGGTGCTGGTGAAGAAATATCTCTGCTGAAGATGATGATGATGACGATGGTTGGGGTGATGATGGTGGTGATGATGGTGCTGATGATGATGATGGTGGTGGTGGTTTTGGTGATGATGATGATGGTGCTGATGATGATGATGATGATGGTGGTGGATCTTTTAATTAAAGACCTATTAGTTGTCATTATTAAATAACTCGTTTCTTAAAAATTATCTTTTTATTAAGTCAATCAATCAATCAATTAAATCAATCAATCAATCAATTAATCAATCAATCAATCAACCATTCAATCACTCGATCGATCGATCAAATCCAACCAATCAATCAGTCAAAATTATTTTCGTCCTGTGACATTCATAATAAAAAAGTTGAATAAAGTGTTATTATTATTATTATTATTATTATGATTACCGGTACTACTACTACTACGATTATAGTCATAATTATCTGACTCAGAAGATAGACAAAAAAATAAAAAGAATGAATGAATGAAAACTGAACGAACGATCGAACGTAAAATGAACAAACAAACAAAACGAACGAACGAACGATTTGATGTTCAAACAAATAGATAATGAACGAACGAACGAACGAATGAATGAACAAATAAATGAACGAACGAACGAATGAATGAACGATTGAATGATGCAACGAACGGCAAAATGAATGAATGAACGAACGAATGAAAGGAAGGAAGGAAGGAACCAAAACGATATTGAAACGCAAGTTACAAATCGAATGAGCACTTTAAATATCTCGCATAAGAAGAAGAACAGACACGGCAAGTCAAAACGTTAAAACCACTTTAAGCTACCTTTTCCACAAAATTTCAAATTCAAATGGGCCCCATTCAAGATGTTATGAACGCATTGTTGCGATAGTTAGTGTTGCATTTTAAAGCCTGTGACAGCCTGATGTGAACAGCCATCAATGCTGAACTGAACTGAGCTCTTACAATGACAGCCAATTACAATTACAATGAATGACTTGCCTACTAGCAAGCACTTCTTTTTTTATTTTTTTTGAAAACGTCTTCTCGAGGATATATATCACCCCAGCATTATTTACAAATCGTTCATTTTGATAACTCCAATCTGTTGAACTTTTGAGACAATTGATATTAATTAAACATGAGACTGCCGTCTCTATCTGAAAATACATTAATTTTTTTCAATTTGGTGAATCTTATTGCAAATTTACCAAGAAGTGAAGGGACACTTGCTAATTTGGCCTTTGGGAAACGTGTTCTATGTGTTAATCACCCAGAGCACGTCTGTTCGAATGCAGTCGATGGAGATTTAAATAACATTGCTGCTACTGAACGTGAGTCCAACTGGATGGTCTTTGATTTGGGAGGATTGTACAGAGTGGAACATATTGTTCTTTATAATATTGCCCAAGGTATTCCTTTGGGAGACGGTACTTGAAACTTATCTAAATTATTCGTTACTCATATTCATTAAAACAAATCCTTCGTTAAAGATATTCTAGATTTAGCAATATATTTACGTTGTCCAAATGCTTAAATTTGAATCCATGAATTTGAATCCATGAATTTCAAATACATACTAGCTCTGGTGATGAGCAGATTCTTAGTTGGATTGTTGTTGGATTATGTTGTTGGAACTTCACCAACCATCAACACCAAATGTGGAAGATATCCACGTTACACTCTTCCTGGTGAGGTTTGCAGACTCAACTGCTCGCTGCCATTTCAAAAATCCAGATTTGTTGTGTTGTTCGCTGATTTTTTAGATCGAACTGTTTATGTGGCAGAATTTCAAATATTTGGAGACAAAACAAGTAAGTAAAATATAGACCTTGATTACAATTTCAACAAAGTTAGATTGAAATTTTTTCAAAATTAGTCAGTTATTCTGATCGATTCATCGGTTGTTATAAGAACTTCCCGAGCGGAGATAGTCGCGGCAGTGTTCTTCTTCTTCACCAATGTTTAGATCACTGCGGTGGTTATAACTTCTTATATGCTGGATTAGTCGTAAGTTCACGAACGACTGGTTTCTGATTTAAAATTAAATAAAATATTAATTTGGATCAAGACAGCACTCAGTACTTTTAAAAGCTCATCTGTCGCTAAATAATTGTTGCCAAATCTGGTTTTGCTTTTTTTGGTCCTTTTCTCTGGAACTCTCAACCTCCTTCTCTGACTACTTCTCCATCATTTGCGAAGTTCAGAGCGGATCTCAAGACCTGTTTTCAAAATTCATTGAGGAGCGCTGTTGAACATCGCGGAAATAGCGCTTTATAAGCTAATTGATTGATTGATTGATTGATTAATTGATTGATTGATTGATTAATTGATTGATTGATTGATTGATTGATTGATTGATTGATTGATTGATTTATTGATTGTAAAAATAACTCTAGAGTGGTGAAAATTGTTACTGTGGAGGTAAGCTAGGCGAACTCGTCTCTTCCAGTCTCTGTGGTGTCCCATGTTCAAGTGATGACCATTTCTGCGGCTCTACTGGCTATTTTGCCGTCTATACTGGTCAGTGAAATTTGCTAGTGTTGACTTTTTAAAAAATTGTAAAATAGTTTTTTAGGGGTAGGAGTAATTTTTAATTTTAGCCTCGGCATGTGTAGGACCTACAAGTCTGGACCAAATTGCATGCAACAGAAGAGGTCAGCGATGTTTTACAATCCAGTTACCTTTTTAAAATTTTATTTCTTTGATATCATTCCTAAACTTGAATTCCAACTTTTCCATCTGCTCTTCTCCCAGACTGTTCAGTTAAGAACGGAATGTGTGGAGTACATACGTGCATGGCAAATCTCATTGGGCCGACGTACATATCTGAATGCCTCTGCAGTGTTGGTTACGGTAAAAACTACTACAATGATGATTGCAGAGGTGAGATGTGATTTTCTGTTTTTCCAATTCCATCTCTTCAATGTCTTGCTTTTGCACTGGGTTTGCCTGATAAATTTATTTTTCTTTGAGTTTGTTGGTTTCAAATGATACGTCCGTTATTTTTCTTTGTTTAAGAACACTAGATTGATTGATTGATTGATTGATTGATTGATTGTTTAATTGATTGATTGATTGATTGATTGTTTAATTGATTGATTGATTGATTGATTGATTGATTGATTGATTGATTGATTGATTGATTGATTGATTGATTGTTTTATTGCTTCGTGAAACTTTTTTCAAAAATGCTATTCCTGAAAATGAAAGCTTCCGACCGAATCAAACAAAACCTATGTTAATTTATTCATACATTTCAATTTTTTTTAAATTATTAATTGATGTGATTATTAAAGATATCGACGAATGTTCACTGAATGCCAACTTATGTCCAGCCAACATTTCGACTTGTGTGAATACAGCTGGCTCTTATAATTGCATCTGCTCAGATGGCTATGAAAAAAGCGGTCAGCTAAACTGCACAAGCAAAGGTTAACCTCAGTAAATATATTTATTTTATACAATTTTAAGAAATATTTTCAATATTATTATCAAATCTTTCAAATTTTTTGAGAAAAACCAACAACACACACGAACGCATAACGTTTGAGAGGTGGTGAAGATCTCTTTCCATTGGAATCTAGTGGCTGCAATAGAAAGACCAGGCGCTTAGCTATTACTTACCTCGTCTTAAATTCAAATATTGTATAAATTTTGTTATTTAAAAAGCGCTTACTGTGTTTGAGATGTTGTGTGTGTGTGTGTGTGTGTGTGTGTGTGTGTGTGTGTGTGTGTGTGTGTGTTGTTGTTGTTGTTGTTGTGGCCTTTACCTGGTTTTTTCTTTTCCATCATAACACATCAAAGATATGAATGAGAGATTTAGATAGAAACTTTACTCTTTCAACATAATAGAACATTTAAAATCTGAATCAGAATTAAAAAAAGAACCTCTGGCTGTAGTTAGCACGCAAATAGATGCAGCTGCAATAATTGGAAGTGTGGTCGGAACGTCTGTGGCTCTTCTGCTCGTCGCTGTAATCGCTGCTGCGATTTATTTTTACCAGATTAAAAAAACTAAGCGACGAACGTTAGTTTTTGTGTGAATGATGACAATTTTCATGACCATATGTGAATGACAAATCAAATAATTTCCAGGATAAACTCGACTACTGACGAAGTAAAGCCAGGTTAGTGAAGCCAATACGTACCGTACATCTAAGATTGCATTGAATTTAGAAATTTTAATTGATAATCAAATTGAAAATTGGGACACTCGCTGATTTAAATTAACTCAAAAACATTCGCTGGCATCGAGTTTTTCCATTTCAGGAAAATTTATTTCCAAATTTACGACAAAATCTACTCGTCAAAAGTCTGATGGCGGCTCTAGCAAGGTTCACATTGAAAAGTTGGAAAATTATTACAAAACTCTAACTCCTCAAGGCGTGCGCGACCAATTCAAAGTAAATTAATTCTCATTTTTTAAGAAAAATTAAAAAAAACTCAAAAACTTTATAAATCGCTTTTTACCAGAACATTCCCCTTAGAAATAACTCAAACTGCTCTTATGCCGAAAAACCAGAGCTCAGAAGTAAGAACAGAGACAAAGACGCGCTGCCATGTAAGACAGGGATTATGATTTCTTGCTAATTTGCCAATTTCATTTTTTAATTATTTCCACTTTATCCTTTAGTTGATCACAACAGAGTCATCTTGAAGGTTATAAACGAGCAAGTTTTCTCTGACTATATCAATGCCTGCATTGTACCGGTATCTTTTGCCATTCGTTTGTTTATTGATTGAATGATTGACTGATTGATTAATGGATTGATTTATTGATTGATTGACTAATTGATTGATTGATTGACTGATTGATTGACTAATTGATCGATCTATCATTTGATTGATTGATTGACTGATTGGTTGATTGATTGATCGATCGATCGATCATTTGATTGATTGATTGACTGATTGGTTGATTGATTGATCGATCGATCAATCATTTGATTGATTTAATAGAATCAAAATTAACATCAACCAAACTTTTTATTTTTAGAGTTACCGGCCTAAGAAATATACATTTATCACCGCTCAAAGTAACCTTTACCCGATCAATCACTATATTTACTAACTTAATTAATCCTAATTAAGTTTAGCTTGAGATAAAAAGTTTTGTTCCATAAATAAATAAATGAATGAATGAATGAATAAATGAATGAATGAATTTTTAATGAGTTTTAACTGGCGTAATTATACCATTCATTTAGGTCCCTATCGAAAGACAGCCCATGACTTCTGGCGTATGGTCAGCGAGAAAGATGCCTGCCTCGTCGTCGAGTTAAACTTTCCGAAAGAAATACACCAAGTCGTCAAACTTTTAAATAATAATAATTATAATTAGTGATAATTAGTAATAAATAATTAATTAATGATTATGAGTATTAATAAGTTATAATATATTGGGTACAAATCTCTGAAGTAGGTGCCTATTGGAGATTGACCTTTAACCCTTAGCCTATTACTATTAATTATTACCCCTACGATATTATTAAGGATTAATTAAATTAATTTTTAAAATTAGTTCAAAAATTTTTCATCTATTTAGAAATCTTCCAAAAATCACCTGCCCGAAGCAATTGGCGACGGACTGCAATTTAAAAAGAACATCTCCGTGAAATGCGTTAGCGTCGAGAAATGGCTGAATTATGAAATCAGGAAAATTTACATCAAAATGGTGTGTTAACTCCCATAAAATCGTCATTCTATTCCACGTTGAGTCGGCCAGGCTTAAAAATGAAATTAATTTTCTTTCCTCAAAGGATTCTCAAAAACTTCTAGTTACCCACATGCGTTACTCCGGCTGGCCAGACGAAGGTGTGCCCGCCAATGTTGGAAGTGTACTAAACTTCCATCACCATGTTAAGTCTGTTCTCCAAGCGAAAAGAAGCAAAAATTTACCCAACATTGTTGTCCAATGCCAGTTAGTAGAGAGTATATATTAGATTCACTCAGACAAACAAATATCTACACTAACAAAAAAAGGTGAGGATTTCCGACTTGCTCTCGTGTGTACTAACAAAAAACTAAACAAATTTCAGATAGTTTAACAAACGATATCTTCTTAACTATACACCCTTTTTTAGCTGTGAATCCACGGCTAGCAGTCGAACTCGGTCACTGCAGCACGCAGCAGTACCAGACATCTTAACCACTACACTATCATCTATTGCCAGTATCATCTATTGTAACAGAACAGGTGTGGGCGCCTCGGCTATTTTCATCGGTCTGGACTACTTGATTGAGCAATGCGAAGATAAGAAAGTAGTTGATTTGCCACAATGTTTGAGGTATCTAAGATCGCACAGAAATCACATGATACGGACTGAGGTGACGATTACCAACCTAATGAATATTTTTATAACACTACTTTATAACACTTATATATATACATATATATATATATTGAGTTTGTTATAAATAATAATGGAGACACTTTTATTATTACGTCCGAAACATGGAATGATGAATTTAATCATAAAACTAAAAGTATATATGGATAAAATAACATAAATAAAATACGTTAAAATAAAATAAAATCTTGTCTGGAACAAGTGCAGTAATATAAATTATTTAAATATAATAATATCTAATATATTTAATATAATAATATAATTTAATATAATATTAATAATAATGAAGAGTAAAACCACTAAATTAATTTCAAATAAATTAATGAATAAATTGGTCCCAGAAAGAATATGACTTCCTATACAGAGCCATGATAGCCTACAGCAACCTCGGACATACAACATGTTTCTCCCTTATGGATGATTCTTTCGCCAAATTTTTGAACGACGAATTGTTCGATAAAAGCTTGGAGAAACAACTCAAAGTAACTAATTTTCATATCCCATCTTCACCTAAGATCTAACTCAAGTACAATTTTCATCATCCTCTAAGATTTAAACACGCACAACTTAACTGACACCAACGCCAAAATTCTTTCCAGATGATCCTCTCAAACAGTAAAACTTCCAACAACTTGGGTTATTAGAATAAGTTTTTGGAAACAAATTTTGCATTTTAATGTCAACCTTTACTTAAAATTACAGAAAATAGAGCCAGGAGGTTGGACGGCTTTGTCTCCTACCCGGTTACGAAATTTTGTTATTACTTTTTTAAACTGGAAGTCTCACCTTAACACTTGAAACCTAACACAATTTCAAAATTGTAGCAGGGAAGGAAAATAATTTCATTTCAAAATGATATTTCTCAACAGTGCTTCAACAAAGTGAACGCATTCTTAACTGGCAAAATAAGTAAAAGCATCAAAGGCGAGCTCTTCTATAAAGACGTCTTAGGCGATGATGGCTCCGTTATTGTAGTTGTGAATTCGAAACCAGCCAACAAGGTTTGCAGTTTCATTTAGATTCATAATTTTTAGAAGAACAAAAACCAAAAATTCTTATTAATAACGAATGGTGTAATGCTGGGATGGGCAAACTTTTTTGCTGTGAGGGCCGCATTGAGAACTTTTTTTACCTTTGAAGGGCCGCACATGTACTTAAATAGCGAATTTTTTTGACCCAAGAGAGAATTTTTTAAGGTTTTTGGTTCCTTTTTTGGTCATAATGTCTGGCTGACGCTGACGACCATTTTTTGGCAAACAAGGCCTCGTAGTCCGCACAAAATAGCTCTCGCAGGCGGCCCACAGACCGTAGTTTGCCCACCCCTTGTGTAATGGTCAAAGTGCTTGACATTGCTGTTGCTGTTTGTTGGTGATGACACCCGTGAAATGAGTTACATAGTGAGGAGAGAACTGTTAGAACTGTCCAAAATTAAATTAATTACAAATTAAATTTTCGAAAAATTAAAATACCTTTAATGAAAATTGTATAAAAGATGGATTTCCGTAGAAAAATATCTTATACAAACTTTATTTTTCGCGGCAGAGCGCGCTGAAATTGTTAATTCCAGAACCTGGTAGGAAGATGACGTTCCGGGATATCGTCTTGGAAAACAGTGAAGACGCCAGCCACGTTTATCAGACGGCCAGTAGCCTCAGGACCACCTTATTGACCCTAACAAAGAATGAAGACAGAATAAATTATGATAATGACGCTGACGACGAAATAAATCGTGATAATAAGGAAGCAGGTGGCGATGTTTACGATAAACTATCTAACTATGGCCGGCGAGTTAAAGTGCATTTTTTGACATCTACCGATGAAATTCAATCTCTTTACAAGATGCTGAAAGAAGATGTTAAAAATTTCAAATTGCCAGCAATTCCTTTGCTCTTCAGGTGCGTAATTCCATGTATGTTAAGTTTTATAAGATATATTAAGTAAAGTATTATGTATAAGTCTCAATCTAAATTATTTCCTAAGTACTTATCAGATATAATAATTGAAGCTAAACGCTTCGGTTTACGATCGTCTTCTTGTTCTCGCTTCTTCTTAACTCGTGTTAAACACTCTTTTGCTAAATCTGCTTTTGCTTTTTCTGGCCCTTTTCTCTGGAACTCTCTACCAACTTCTCTGGCTACTTCTCCATCACTTACGAAATTACGAGTTTGCAAAATTCATTGAGGAGCACTGTTGAACATTGCGGAAATACCGCTTTACAAGTTAATTGATTGATTGAATTGATTGATTGAAAGTCATCAACCAATACTAGAAATATTTTGCCTTTTCACAAATATTTTTTCAGAAACTCTGAAGATTTGGAAGTGAATGTGGTCCTGGTGATGTTGAGCCTGTTGGAGATGCTGGATTCCTGCAAGCATGTGGATATATACCAGACGGTTCTTCAATTACAATCACGCTACAACAACAACAACAACAACAACAACATCAACGACATCAACATCTACAACATCGTTCCAGAGACAACAGACAATAATGACGATGTCTTCATAACTATAAATCAGTACAAACTCATTCACAATATTGTTAAAAAGATTGTTATTGACAATGACGGATCCAGACAACTTTGACGGAGGGGTCCAACTTTGACAAGGGGGGCAACTATGATGTAGGGGGGCCAAAACTCGATGTTTTTTGAGGGTACTTAAAATAGGTAGGTAGTGACTTTTGGCCCACCTAAATCTCCAATAATTATTATTGATGATTGATGGTTGTGTGGGAAGATAATTATAGAAATCGAAGTGGGCGTGGCCAAACATTACTTGTAAATAGTGCGAGATGAATAGCTAAATGATACTAGTGAATTTATAAAGTTCCAAACTGTGTTAACGAAATTATATTATTTTTAAACTACAAAAAGAGATAAAGAAAATAAAAGAATTACATATTTAAGAATAAATTTCTAAATATCTAATGTCTAAATTTCAAAATATTTAATTTTGTATTTAATTTAATACTATTATAATTTATAATATATATAAATTATAATATATAATTTATATTTAATACTAAAATTTTTTAAATATCTAAATATTTAAGAAACAATGCAGGGATTTAGTGCAATAATCTAAAATTATAACTGCGAGGAAACTTGTGTTCAAGTAGATAGAATGGAAATTAATTTGGAAAGCAACATCAACATTACCCAATGATCTACCGGTCGTTCAGCAATCAGTTGTGTAGAGACAAATTTGGTTTAGTTACAAAATGTTGAATGTTATAGTAATGGTAACTTTTAATTTTTCTAGCGGTCTATGTGTAACCACTGGAATCAAATTTCTTCAATTTTCACATAAACACGAAACAAAGCACACATGTGCATCGTTGATTGGGATTTCTTTTGCGTTTGAATCCGAGCATTGCAACACGACGACCGGACACCTTGCCACTACACCATCACTCTATTTAATCCTATACAAGTCTATATAACTCTATATAACTTTATATAACCATATATAACTTTATATAACCATATATAACTCTATATAACTATATAACTCTATATAACTTTATAAAACTATATAACTCTATGTGTCCACATATAACTCTATACAACTCTATACAATTTTATATAACCTATAAATTTTATATATGTGAAAATGATTGGTATGGGGTGATAAAGTTAAAAAAACTGCTGAAATATGTTTCAAACAACGACAATGTTTGAGTTTCTGGTCAACGAATTGTTCGATTTGTTGTATGCTTAAGTAAGATACTGTCATAACATGGCCCTGGTTATGGTTGCTTTTACAAGTTTAGCAGAAGTATTGAAAATCAGATGATAATTTTTACGCTAATGTTATAATTTTCAACAAAAACAGTAAAAAACATTATCATTCTAAACAAAAATTTTAATATTACAACACATATAACAGAGGGAAAAATAAGAATGATTGGCAATTAACTGCGCGGGGATGACAATGACATTGTTAATGACATTTTGAATTTTATCATTCGTTAAAGCGTCATAAGTTTCTATCCAAAAACAAATTCATATTGAAAGACGCGGAGAAGTTTTGCGTGCGAACTGCAAGCAAATTAGCGATCAGGCCCGAGGAAAAGTTTATCACGGAGAATTCTACAGGCGGTCTGCGTGATTGAATTAACGATAATCTTCCGAGAAAAGAATAATGAAGATGTACGGCCAAGAAACCTCTGACGAGAGAAGGGATTGGTTTTATTCCGTGATTTACCTGTCGATTAGTTACTGTGCTGCATTCTAACGATTTAAACGATTGAATAAACGAGTGATTGATCACTGCAATACACATACAAGTGATTGCCAGCACTGTTTTCTTTCTGATAAAGTTTATCTGAAATAGGTTTGTTCAGAAGTCAGGAATAATTACCCTAAAAATAACTGTACCCTACAAGTTCAAGGGGTCGGTTATAACAATATCAATAAATTGTAGGATTATATCAATACAATATCAATAAATTGTAGGTCACAAGATTCAAATTTTAATTAATTCATAAATAATTCACTTAAATTGCCTACACGAGACTCAAATAGTTAATTTTAATCATTGAAATTTTCATTTGTTACTTCTTGAATTTCAATTTTCAATCGCAGATAAAGATGACTCAGACGATGTAAGAACGATTTTTGTAGTTTTATGAAAAAAAATTTTATACATAAAAAACATGAATGCAATTCAAATTTTATCGTTTTGCATGTTTTGGTTACTTTGTAAATTTATAACTAAGCCAGACGTGACTCTACTCTACTTTACTTGATAAAGTTTATTTGAATTGAATACTTTCCAAATGAATTTTAGTAATTACCGCCGTTGAATTCTTCACTTTATTCCTTTATTGAATCAATTTTGAAGCTTCTCTAAGAACACCTTAGTCAGGCTCTATCCATTGTTAAATTTTTATCGTTCATTCATTTTGAAATGTAGTCGAAGTCGCAGTATGACACGCGTCTGAAGAGAGCGTTCAAAGACAGGAGCCACACACACGGGAAAGTCATCAGAAGCTTCGTGAAGAAGGAACTCGCTGACGGACAAATCCAAAAGTGAATTTATAGAAGGATGAGCTAGAATAAAGAAATGACATGTTTCTTTGTTAGATGGTTCAAAAAATTAACTTCGGAATTACAATTTTTACCGAATTTATTCCTAAAAGCTTCAAAGGAGAACTATGTTTAAGTGGCGTAATTACATTTATAACAAATGTGGACTGATTTTGAATTTTTTTCAAAACTTTCTGAATAAAACTTGGAAAGAATTCTTTCGGTTGCTTTTTGGCGTGATGTTTATAAACGTCTTTGGGCACCTCTGTGCATAAAGTGCTATATAAATGTTTCTATAATAACAATAATAATATTATTATTAATTATTGTTAATAATAATATTCATAATTATTATTATTACTGTGAATACATGCAAGTTAGAGTAGAGGCTGATAAAGAGTACCAATCTAAGCAAAGAAGAACCTTTTGGTTCCGTGCTTCCAGAAGCCTTCATTGAATTAAGTGCGGTGTCACGTGAGGGGTGAGCTTTTTATCCAAGGTCAAAGGTCAGGTCATGACTGCATTGAACGGGTGTGGACCGCCACTGCCGGATGTTCCGGTCGGATTGCTGTGACGCCACCAAAGATATTTTACTGTCAAAATATAATTTATATTTGAAATATAATATTATCGCCGGTGTTAGTTGTTCTGGTTGCTGTGGTAGTAGTCGTACGAACAAATTATGAAAGACGAACGAACGAACGATCGGATTTGAAAGAACAAACTAACGAACGAACGGATGAACAAACGAACGAACAAATCAAAAAACGACAAACGAATAGAAGAAAGTACATCACAAAAACATTTAATACCATATCTTATTGTACAATAATATAAACAAAACACCACATAAATACATCATTTCTATATATATATATATATATATATATATATATATATATATATATATATAACCGTATAATACAATTTTTCATAATATTGTAATATTATTATGTTCATTTACCATATGAAAAAAAGTTAAATAGACATCAAGAGAGGTCATGGCATGATTGGATCAATTCCTTTAAATATTAAGCAAAAGTAGATTGATGGGTGAATTAATTTATTGATTTACTATTTGATGAATGAATGAATGAATGAATGAATAAGTGAATCAGTGAATGAATGAATGAACGAATGAATCAGTGAATGAATGAATGAATGAATGAATGAATGAACGAATGAATCAGTGAATGAATGAATGAATCAATCAATGAATGAAAAAAAAAATTTATAAACAAACTCAAGATTGAATAGAGAATGACTAATTTAAAAAACAACTTAACGGATATATATTATTATTATTATTATTATTATTCGAAAATTTGTATAGCGCCAATTACAAACAAAATGTTTCTCAAAAGCACTGTCTAAAAAAAAAAAAAAAAAAAAACAGTTGAATTGCTACGATAAACCAACCAAATCTTAAAATCTTATAATGAAAACAAAAATGATTTCAATAATTTCTTGAACAATTTTTCTGTCAGTTCGGGCTGTCTTAGATGACTTGGTAGACTATTCCAAACGGAATATATATATATATATATGTATATATATATATATATATATATATAATATTGTCAAGAAATATTACGAATAATAAAAATAATCATAATAATATAATTATAATTAATATTAATACAATGTTTCCATCAGAAAAGTAGTGACAGTAATAAAAATAAAAATAATCATCACTATCATCACCACCACCATCATCATCATCATCATCATCATTATAATTAAAATAATTATTTTTGTAATTAATTACCATAAATAACGTTATTATGGACATAAAAACAATTAATAATAATAATAATTATTATTATTATTATGACCACAATAAAAATAATTATCATTATTATGACCATAATAAAAATAATTATCATTATTATGACCGTAATAATAATAATAATCATCATTATTATGACCGTAATAATAATAATAATAATTATTATTATTATTAATATGACCATAATAATAATAATAATAATAAAGATAATTATTATCATTATTATGACTATAACAATAAATAATAATAATAAAGATAATTATTATTATTATAGTCATAATAACAATAATTATTATTATTATGGTCAATAATAAAGATAATTATTATTATTATGGTCATAATAATAAAAATAATTATTATAATTATGACCATAATTATCTGTTCTTCATCTCCCTTCTCACCCTCTTGGTGACCCTGCCAAAGCAGAGCCCGAATATGAAGATGACGAGTACGGCTGCCACGAAGACGAACAGGAAGTAGTGGGAGGAAGGTGATGACGTCATCGCGTCGAAGACCTCTTGCAGATTGATCGGCGGCTGGATGATCTGTGTGCGTGTGTGTGTGTGAATTTTTGTGTGAATTTTTGTGTGTGTGTTTGTGTGTGAATTTTTGTGTCATTTGTGTGTGTGTGTTAGTGTGTGAATTTGAGTGTGTTTGTGTGTGTGTCTGTGAGTGGGTTAGACAGAAAGTCGGGCATTCAGTCAGACAGACAAATAAGCAGACAAACAAACAAACAGACAGACAGACAGACAAACAAACAAAAACAGACAGACAAACAAAAACAGACAGACAGACAAACAAAAACAGACAGACAGACAAACAAACAAACAAAAACAGACAGACAGAAAACCTGAGACATGGAGCTCCAGAGTTTGAACCTCGTCTTGAGTTGTTCGTCGCATTTTTCGGACAGCTTGTGAGTCTTATCCTTCTGAAAAGCCAGCAAGCACTCCAACTCTGATGATGATGATGATGATGACAGTCTTTCAACGACATCATCATCATCACCACCACCACCATTATCATCACCACCATCATCGTCATCATCAAAATCATCATCATCATCATAACTCACTCTTCCCCTCCCCTAGAGGAACGAATCCTCATCACCACCACCACCATCATCACCATCATCATCATCATAATCATCATAACCCACTCTTCCCCTCCCCCAGAGGAACGTCCCCACAGAGTCTGACGAGATCCAGGGAACAAGCGCTGTAGAGCCTGACGTCAGCATGGATATCAACCATATCCTCCTCTATCACGTGACTGATTTGCTGAAATTATAGTTGCCATAATTATAATTATAATTATTATTCTTCCCATCACTCAATAATTTACTCATTCATTCAGTCAGTCAGTCAGTCAATCGATCGATCGATCGATCAATCGATAAATCAACCAACCAACCAATCAATCACAATCAATCTTACACTCACTCACTCACTCACTCACTCACTCACTCACTCACTCACTCACTCACTCACTCACTCACTCACTCACTCACTCACTCACTCACTCAATCAATCAATCAATCAATCAATCCTTCACTCACTCACTCAATCAATCATTCACTCACTCAATCAATCAATCATTCACTCACTCAATCAATCAATCATTTACTCACTCACTCATCCAACCTTGAAGCACTTCCTATTCTTTTCCATGGTGATCAACTTCTTGAGGACGGCATCTTTCAGACAGTCCAGGACCCTCCCATTGTCAGCCTCCCCCTCATCCCCCCTCTGGCCATCAGGCTCCCCATTCGATCTTCCCAAGTTTGCCTCTTCAGAGCATAAGTTCTTTATCTGTATGGGTGGGTGAATAGATGGATGGATAGATGAATGGATGGATAAACTATTGGATGAATGAATGAATTAATGAATCAACCAACCATCCAACCAACCAACTAACCATCCAACCAATTGAACAACCAATTGAACAACCAACCAACCAACCAATCAACCAACCAACTAATCAACCAGCCAACCAACCAACCAACCAACTAACCAACCAACCAACCCACCAACCAACCATCCAACCAACCAATCTACCAACCAACCAACCAACCATCCAACCAACCAACCCACCAACCAACCAACCAACCATCCAACCAACCAACCAACCGACCAACCTCAGCGTGGCAATGCTTAACAAGTGGTATATTCATCCTATGATCCTTGGCCTCCATCCTGATGAGGTTACGTATGTGGTGGTGGCACCTGGCAGTCAACTGTGGTTTCTCCGACTGATTGGTTGATTGATTGATTGGTTAATTGATTGGTTAGTTGGTTGATAGTTGGTTAATTGATTGATTGATCGATTGACTGGTTAGTTAATTGATTGGTTGATTGAGTGACTGATTAATTGGTTAGTTGGATGTCCAGTTTATTAACCAACAACACACACACACAAGCAGGCACACATACAAACAAACACACACACACACAAACAGACACACACACACACACACAAACAGACACACACACACACGCACAAACAAACACACAACCTTCTTAACGTAAACATTCTTCAGACACTCCAGAACTTTCCCGCCATCTTCACTATCATTCTTCAGACTGCTGAACTCGCTGGGGCAATGCTTCCTGATGTCTGGCGAACAGCTTACGGACAGCTCCCTATCTAGTCTTATGTCTGGCAGGTTCGAGGTATCGCGGGAGTGTTTGCATTTTTCCATTTCGAAAGAGAGAAAGATGGAAAACAAAGAGAGAGAGAGAGAAAGAGAGAGAGAAAAAGAGAAAAAGAGAGAGAGAGAGAGAAAGAGAGAGAGAGTGAGAGAACAAGTTACGGAATAAAAAAAGTTACGAACGAACGAATTGACATCTGTAAGCTAAACTGACCAATGCCCATGACATGACTCCACTTGGCCACAGTCCTCTTGCACTTTTCATCGAACTCGCCGTCGCCAGGATCGCCGCCACCATCGCCACCGTCGTCGTCGTCGTCCTCGTCGTTCATCTTCTGCAGTAGGCAGTAGATGATGCTGTGTGGGTTCTGCTGCTGATCCGAGCAGTGTTTCTGGATGGATGGGTGGGTGAATTGATGGATGGATGGGTGGATGGATAGATGGGTGGATGGATAGATGGGTGGATGGATGAGTGAAATGATGGATGAACTGATGGATGGATTAATTGAGAGATGGATTAATTGATGGATTAATTAATTGATGAATGGATGAATTGATGGATGAATTGATGAATGAATAAATGGATGAATTAATTAATTAATTAATGATGGACGAGACAAAAATTGCACAGGCACTGCTTAAAGTCGGATGGAGGAACTGTTCAAATCCAATCTGAGATGGAATCACTAGACATGGAATCATTTTAAAGACGGCATTGCAAAGACTTGGAGCGACCAGAACAAAAAAGAGTAATGCGAAGTCGAAGGGTGCGAATGGATTTTAAATGAATTTAAAGTGAAGATTGTTGGGAGCCTCTCTCTCTCTCTCTCTCTTGGAGATGCCATTTGAAATGGGGTTTTCGTTAGCTGGCAGGCAGAATGTCTGTTTGGCTCTACCTAATCTCATTTGACACTTCATTCATTTCATTTGACACTTCACTTCAATTTAGGACTATTAAAATTATAATTAATTTTCATCTGGCCTGTTATTACATTTGTTATTACATTCATGTGTGTTAGGTCATTTTGACGAATGAATGGATGGATAGTGAATGTATCAATGGATGGATGAATGAATGAATGGATGAATTAATGAACGAATGAATAGATGAATGAATGAATTATAAATGAACGAACGAACGAATGAACGAACGAATGAATGAATGAATGTATGAATTAATTAATGGATGAATGAATGAAAGGTAGATGGGCGGTAGATGAACGAACGAACCAGCAAAATACGAATGAGTGAAAAGACGAAAGAACGAGTAGAACCCCAAAACTACCTGGATCATGTGCTGGCATTTCGTCACGAACCCATAATCATGCTTCGGGTTTACTGCCTCAATCTCCTGATGATGATGACGATGATGTTGGTGATGATGACGATGATGATGATGATGCTGATGACGATGATGGTGATGATGATGATGACTCACTTTTCTACGGAACATCTCCCTGTGGCACTTTTGAGACAACTTTTCGAAGTTATCCATTAGGCATTGAATGACCTGAATGATAGGAGGAGCAATAAAATGGATGAATGAATGAATGAATGAATGAATGAATGAATGAATGAATGAATGAGTGAATGAATGAGTGAATGGATGAATGAATAAGTGATTAAACGAATGAATGAAAGAACTAATCTCGTTAGCTCAAAGTTTTAAATAGAATAAGAAAAAGCTGGATGAATGATTGAATCAATCAATCAACCAGTCAATCAATCAATCAATCGATCGATCGATCGATCAATCAGTCAGTCAGTCAGTCAATCAATCAATCAATCAATCAATCAGTCAGTCAGTCA
>NW_008703589.1:144567-154436 GCF_000326865.2 Helobdella robusta
TTTACCGAATGATCGATTGATTGCTTGATTAACTGACAATTAAATGGGTTAATTGATTAATTGATTGACTGACTGATTGATTTGAATGATATCAATAATAATAATAATAATAATAACAATAATAATAATTAATAACAATAATAATAATAATAATAACCTAAAATCTCTGGATATAAAGTACTGGATTTCGGTCAAACTTTCCCTACACACTTCTGTCATCTGGGGTTTGTCAATTGACGACATCAGACACTGCATTACCCTGATGTGATTGGTTGGTTGGTTGATTGGCCGTTGTGATTGGTTGATTGAATGTTTGTTTGATTAATGATTGGTTTGGTTGATTGGTTTAGATGGCTGTTCAATTGATTGGTTCTTTGGCTGTTTGATTGATTGGTTGATTGTTTGATAGGTTGGTTTGGCCGTCTGATTGATGATTGGTCTGTGATTGTGAGAGTTTATCGAATAGGTGATCAAACATTGCGTTACCCTGATGTGATTGGTTGATTGATTGACTGTTGGTTGATTGATTGATTGATTGGTTGATTGGCTGGCTGGCTAGTTGCTTGATTGGTTGAGAGATTGATTGACCGGTAGAGGAATAAATTGATTGAGGGAACGACGAACGTAAGGCGGGAATCCCGATTACTGAAAAATAAAACCACGCACTTATCATCATCGTCATCATCATCGTCATCATCATCATTACGACCTTCCTTCCCCTGGCGTCAAGTCGCCACAGTAGACGGCCACAACGTCGCGACACGCTCGCTTCAAGATGGGATCGACGTCGTAACTTTCACCGATATCCACTTGTAACATCAGATCTTCTAACTGATTTTTATAATTATTTTTGTTATTAATCAAATCAAATCAAATCAAATGTTATTCAATCAATCCAAATTAATAATAATTAGGTAATGATTAGGAGACCAAAGCTAAAAGAAAACAAAATTCTTGTGTCGCAGGCCAGCGTTCACAAATTGATCATTCTAGCACAATGTTTAAGTAAATTTATAATTCATGACAAAATTAACATAATGCACAATTTAATGTTATCATAATTCGAACGTCTAATCTGAAATTAAATATCTCTATTAATAATTGTAGTATAAGTCAGGTTGATTCAATTAAATTTCTAGGTGCTTTTATTATTTCTACATTGTCCTGGTCTCACCATATCCAATTTATTTCTAAAAAGGTTTCTAAAAATTTGGGTTTTTAATCCACCGTCTTAAAGTCAGATTTCGTAATTACATTTTACAATCTTTATACAATTCTCCAATTTCGTCTTATTTTACTTATTGTATTTCGATCTGGTGGCATAGTCCTAAAACTCACATTCATTCACTGATTGTTTGGCAAAATTTTTTTGCAAGAATTTTTTTAAATTGGGTAAATATGACCAAATATCAACTCAATTTGTCCTATCTGGTTTATCAGATATTAAAGATCTACATATTTTTCATTCATTATGTTTATTTTATAAAGTATATAAATTGAATCATTGTCCTTCTCTGTACACTCGCATCATTGATTTTTACAATACAACTCGCATCAAAATGTTAAGAGTAACTCCTGAATTTTATTTCTGCAAACCCAGAACGCATTTTTATGTTAACTCTGTATTGTGTGTTGCTGTTCGACTTTGGGATTTTTTGCCAACATTTGCTAAAGAGAAGCTCCTTATAATTAATGTAGCAGCAGCAACAGTAATAGTAGTAATAGAAGCAGTAATTGTAGCAGTAATTGTAGCAGCTGTAGTAGTAGTGTAGTAGTAATAACAACGACATCAACAACAACATTCATCAACAACAACAACATCAACAACAATATCATCAACATCATCAACAACAACAACATCAACAACATTCATCAACAACAACAACATCAGCAACAACATCATCAACATTCATCAACAACAACATCAGCAACAACATCATCAACATTCATCATCAACAACAACATCAACGACAACATCATCAACATCAACAACAACATCAACAACATCATCAACAACAACAACATCATCAACATCAACAATAACATCAAAAACATCAAAAACATCAACAACAACATCAACAACAACAACTAACGCTAGCAGAACATGTAGACGAGACTTGAATGGAGAAAACCCCGTTAACTTTCTGGGGCCTGGCCAGATCCATCAGGCAGTGTATGGTACCACCGTCCCGTCGTAGACTGCCTGGGGGTCGGGGATGGAAAGATGGTAAAAGTTGGAATGAAAGAATGCGAAAAAATTGGAAGATTTCGGGAGAATGAACAGTCACGGTCTTCATCTTCGTCGTGATCACCATCACTACCATGATCATCATCATCATCATCATCATTATCATCATCATCATCATAACCATCGTCACATCGCCACATCATGATCATCATTATCATCATCATCATCATCATCATAATCATCGTCACATCACCACATGGCATCATCATCATCATCATTATAACCATCGTGACATTATCATCATCGTCATAACCTCCACACTTCTGCTCGATTTCATTGGAGCAGCCAACGACGATGCTCGGACTGATCCTGTAGTCCTCCATCATACTCCTCCGAACCTCCTTCAACTCCATCCTACATTCAGCCTTGACCTGGCGACCTTCGACGGTATTAAAGGTCATTCGTTCGTTCATCATTCATTCATTCATCCATCCATTCATTCATTCATTCGTTCGTTCATTCATTCATTCATTCATCCCTCCATCCCTTCATTCATTCATTCATTCATTCATTCATTCATTCATTCGAGTTGAAAGTCGTTAGTTGTTGTTGTTGTTGTGTTTGATTACATTTTAGCTTCATAGATCGATTGTTATTAATTGCGGACTTGCCTGGCTGTTGTGCCGTCTCGTAATAATAAAAATAATAAAATAATAATAATAATGATAATATAGATAATAATGATGATAATCATCATCATCAGCAGCAGAATCATGATCAGGACCGACCTTCCTTCATCCCGGCTTCCAGACACAACAAAATGGCCGACATGCGGGCGTTCGGGAACCTCGCGATCCTATTGGACGAGTTGGATCATCACAATCACCACCGCCATCACCATCATCATCATCACCGTCACCAACATCATCATTATTACCACCACAATTAACATCATCAATACCATCATCGTCATCATTACCAATACCTTCACCATCATCATCGTCATCCTCACCATCATCATCGTCATCATCACCATCATCATCATCATCAACACCTCCACAATCATCATCATCATCATCTCGTCATCATCATCACCACCACCGACCTATCAATATGCCTCATACAGTTATTCTCCACGACCTCCTCCTGGCAAGACTGGGCGAGCCTCAGATTGACCTTGTAGTCCTCTTGCTGTAACCTCTGCCTCAAGATCAACATGTCTCTACACTGTGAGTGTGTGTGTGTGTGCGTGTGGGCGTGTGTGTGGATGTGTAAAAAATTCATGTGTGTGTGTGTGTGGATGTGTGTGTGTGTGCGTGAGCGTACATGTGTAAAAAATTCATGTGTGTGTGTGTATGCGTTTAACAAAAAATTAATAAATATAAGAATGAACGAATGAATGAATGGCAGTATCGATGAATGGCAAAAAATATTAAGAAAAATTTGAATTAGAAAATAGGAGAGAAAGAGAGAAGGAGAGAGAGAGGCAGAGAGAGAGAGAGAAAGAGAGAGAGAGAGAGAGAGAGAGAGAGAGAGAGAGAGAGGAAAAGGAAAGGAAAGTTGCGAGAAAAAACTTGGTGAATATTGAAGATAGACAGACAGATAAACATCCAGACGCAAATACACCCAGACAGACAGTCAGACAGACTTTTTCAGACATGTCTGGCGACATTTTTTTCTTAAAGAGGCATTCGTAGACTCTGCCCTGGCCCGACTGCACGTCGCCACACAAACGCTCTCTGTCATTGCGACAGGCGAAGTATAACTGCCTGGTAGAATGAGTGAATGAATGAATAAATGAATGAATGAATGAATGAATGAATGAATGAATGAATGAATGAATGAATGAATGAATGAATGAATAAAGAAGTAGATGAATGAACAAGTGTCTAAACGAATGAGGTAAAAGAATTTAGCAAATGAATGAACGAATGATTGATTGAATGAATGAATGAATGAATAATTGAATGAACGGTTGGTTGAATTAATTAATGAATTAATTAAGTTAACGATTAAATGATTGAATAATAAATTCTCAATTAATCAATTAATTAAATATTATCGTTGCGACAGGTGAGGAGTAATCGGATCGAATGAATGAATAAATGAATGAATGAAAAAAAAATTGATGAATGAATGAATGAATGAGTGAGTGAATAAACGAAGGATTAAACAAATAAAATAATGGTTTAGTTTAGAAAAAAATTACATTTAAAGTCGGTAACTTGTTCTATCAGTTTAAATGGACGATAAACATTTTTGACACCAACAACAAAATCATTTTCGCTGTCACCATCATCTTCACTATCATCGTCTTCATCACCATCATCTTCTTCATCACCCTCATAATCACCATCATCATCACCATCTTCATCACCATCTTCATCACCATCTTCATCACAACCATCTTCAAGACATGAACACATCTACCACCACTATCAACACCGTCATCACCATCACTACCACCTGTCGTTATGATAATCGTCGGCTTGCAGCTCAGCCACTCTCAGCAGCTCGTCGCGACAGTTCGGCTGCAAATCTGACAGCTTCTTCTCCAGACAAGTTAACGTGTTTCCTTGGTTGTGGTAAGCCTGGAGGGAGTGAAGATGACAACTGTGATGAAAAAGTTGATGGATGGTGATGATTCAATGTGACGAACGGATCGGTGATGGTGGTCATTGTGGCTACGTCAGACGCATCACATCGCTGACGACAGTGGCGGATTTAGTATGGAGGGACCATGGCCCACCCCCTTTGTAGGCAGTGTTATTAAAAGACAGTACAAGTCAGTTCTAGGCAGGAATATTTCCCATTTTCAGTTCTCAGACGCGAATGGTACTATAGTTCGATTCTTTAGAATGTGGCCCTGATATAGTTATTTAACCCGATAGTCTGTTACCAGATCCACATGCTACTTAACTCCAGAACATGAAAATGTATAATTTATTAATGGAAATCCCGATGTTTTTGATACACAGTAGGCCGGATCGAACGAATAATTGTCATTATAATGATAACATAAATGTATTGCAAAACAACGTACTATAGTTCGATTTTTTAGAACGTTACTGACATATTGAATTAAGCTGGTAGTTTGCATGCATTAGATGCATGCAAAGGGGTATCTAAAGGAGCCGGGGTGAGCCCCTCCTATGGGCCGGCCCATAGGGGGGGCTATGGGAACAATATTTTCATTAAAATTCAGTATGACTCAGTCTTTAGTCACTATATCACCATTACATCGTCCAAAGCATTGCTACGAATCTCGAGATTGGTTCATCATTAAATCCGCAATTTATCCTCTTGTATGTGCGTGTGTGTGTTTGTGTGTGTGTGTTTGTGTGCGTGTTATTAATACGTTGTATATTGATTAAAAATAGTTGTTGATCAATATTAAGATTAGCGAGATGAAGGATTGCCAAGCAATGAATGATGCGTGTGTGTGTGTGTGCGCGCATGTGTGTATATATATATATACGTATGCCTGTTGTATGTGTGTGTGTGTGTGTGTAAAAATTAAAATAATTAAAAAATAACAGTGTAAATAAATAAATCAAGATCATAATCTTATGGGTCTTCAATTTTGACGACGACGATGATGATGATAACTCAACAGCAATAACATTTGATGTTATTATTATAAATTATTATTATTATTATTATTATTATGGCGTTTATTAATAATATTATTATTCTTATTGATGGGGGGTAACATATGTGAACATATGCGAAATAAAGAACTAAACACCCACATACAAACATACATACATACATACAAACATACATACACACATACATACCTACATACACATACATACCTACATACACACAAACATACATACATACATACACACAAACATACATACATACATGCATACATACACACAAACATACATACAGACGTAAATACATACACTACATACAATACATACACTAACATCATCATCATCATCACAGCCCATCATCACTAACATCCTCTTCCTGTTGACCTTCGACCCTGCCACACTTCAGCCTAGTGATATCAGCCTGGCATGACTCACTGAACTTATAAATTATTCGATAGTCTCCAAAGACCACTGGCTTCAACCTGCTGAGAAAACTTTGGCAGTGGGGAGTTGTGAGGCTAGAGTTGTCCAGGTAGCCAATTAGGCAAGGGATCAGGTGACCTTTCGTGTTTGTCAGACTTTTGCATTCTGGGATCTGATTGGTCAGTTGGTTTGTGGTGGGTTGATTGGTTGGCTGATTGGTCAGTTGGTTTGTGGTGGGTTGATTGGTTGGCTGATTGGTCAGTTGGTTTGTGGTGGGTTGTATCAAAAAAAAATCTATGCAAAACTTTGAGTCAATCAACAAACCAATCAAAAAATTAACCAACCAACCAACTAAACATTCAACCAACCAACCAACCATTCAATCAACCATTTAACCAACTTGAGCAATCATAGTTTGGCACATGTTTTGAACCATCTTCTCGTAGACAGGATCAACAGTCATGTTTCTTTTGTAGTTCCAAATTAACTGGTGAGGATGATGACGGTGATAATGGTGATGGTGGTAATAATGATAATGATGGTGATGATGGTGGTAATGATGATTATAATGATGGTGGTGATGATGGTGATGTATGAAATGGTAGATAGTGATAGAAAAAATAATGATGAATGGATGCTGATAGTGTTATAAAAATGATGATGATGTTAATGAAGATGATTTTGATGACGTCAACGATGCTGATGATGATGTCAAAGACGATGATGATGATCACTTACATGCTGGCATGGTTCACTGATCTCATTATCCTTTCCAAAAATTCAAGAAGCGGTTTATATTAATGTTTTGTTCAAATATTTTCAATTAATAAGTTAGCAATCCAACTGCAGTTTAAAAAATTGAATCAATTTTTCAAAATTAAGAACAAAACGCGCCCACCCTGTAGCCATTTTGCAGGCAGCTGATAACTTGGAAATTGTCCCAGGCAAAATGTCTGCCACAAATTCTGCCAACGTCACCTGCACACTCTAGACTTTTTGCCAGATTTAAATTGTACGGATCTTCGGGATTTTTATTCATCATTTCCTGTTCTTTATTATTCAGATTCTTTGCACCCGGATCCGAACTACCTCTTCTAGCATCAGGTATACCGACGTCCGGCTTCCGGACATTAAAATCCCTGTGGTAATTAGTATCATCAATGTTAGCGTCGCCATTTTTATTCAAGTCACTGTCGTTGGGAATGTTGGGATTGGGCGGCATGGCCCCGGCTTGGACGATTTGTGTGGCGGTGAGCGTAACGATTGCGACGACCGCAGCGAATGAAAAAATGCGAAATGAATTCATTTCTTCGGGGACGGTTCAGCTGCCGGATCAACTCCAGCGTTCGTAAAAATGTTTATTTGTAGGTGAAAATCGTTTAAAACACGGCTCTCTAGTTGAGATTCAGCCCCAAATATGTTCACCGGTAGCTACGCACAATGTTTATGTAAAGTGGTGTCGTCACTTGTTTGAGATTAGTTCGATGTGTTACGTTTGCTCTCGTCGAAACGCCTAAAGGTTCTGAATGCGCGTTTTACACATATACACACACACGCACACATATACACACACGTACATATTTATGTATATATTAACATATTGATACACTGTTGTAAATTTGATGACAAAAACTTACCAACAATCTTATTCAATCATGGAGTCATAAAATCAAGTAAATAACACGCATTTATATATATATACATATAAATTATGTATATATATATATACATATAAATTGTGTATATATATATATAGATATATTTTACAATATTCTATGAATTCTACCGAATGTTTGGCGTTAATATGTTTGTAGTTCGTTTTTTCAATTTTTCTCACTAAAGTTTTTTGGTGAACGTTTAGTTTATTAAAATTCAAAATAAACTTATTTTCCGAATTCATGCTGCATATATATATATGCATATAAATGTTGGAAAGAGACTATATCTTATACAGCATTGTATGAACTCATCGTAGAATTCACACAATACTGTACATATCCATACATATATGTATGTATGTATGTATATATGTATGTATGTATATATATATATATTTATATATGTTGGTAATAGACCATAATTTTTTTAATAATAAAGATAGAATTTATAGAATATTGTAAATATATATATATATATATATATATATATATATATAAACGCATTATACAAAAAAACGAACGTAATTTCAAATACAATAAAAATCCATTTAAATAAATTAATGGATATCCACTAAATAAACTACGAGATGATCAAATGAATGAATGAACTAATAAATGGATGAATGGATAGATGAATGAATTGATGAATGGATAGATGAATGAATGAATGAATGAAAGAAGATTTTATCAATCAATCCACATATCATAACATTAATAAAACAACAATGATAAAGAACAATGATAATAACAACAATAAAAAAATAATGATTAATAGTAATAATAATAATAATAATAATAAAACACAATAATAACAATATCAATCATTTATGTCCATAGTCATCCAGGTGTCAGGCGAAAGCCAAAACGAATAAAATTATCCATTTGAGAGTTTTTCAAGGTTAATGACACAACGTAACGTAGAATCACTGAATAATAATTCAGTGCAGTCGCGGTAGTGGCCAAACAACAAGGTACATTACAACACACAAAAATGCAAGCTCGTAGCCCTGAGTCAGTCGATCAAGGAACGACTTTCATCTCATTTAAAAGATTATCAATTAGATAATTAATCATTATTGATTAATTAATATTAATAAATTATTAGTAAGACAATTGATCATTAATAATTATTAAATAATTATGATTAATAAATAATTAGTAAGAAAATTAATTATCAATTAATTATTATTAATAAGACAAAGGCGAACTGAAAGTTTAAAAAATAATATTAAAAACCAAAAAAATGCGAATAAAAACCGCACTAGAATATTTTCTACTTCAACCTAAGGATGGTTAAAAAACGTGATACAAATGAAAAATAAATAATTTAAAATAATTAAATTAATTAAATAATTATTATAAAATAATTAAAATAAAATAAATAATTTAATTGATAATTTTCTGTTGGCAGCCGTTAACCCATTTAGTCAAACAATCCAAATCACACGCCTCCAATAAATCCAATAATGGAAATACAATACAAACTCTTACATCTAACTGATGACGACCAGACGATGATAACAATGACAACTTAACGATAATGGAGATAATTTAATGGTTACCATATAATAAAGCAACTTAGCCAGTGAATGATTATTACATAGTGATTAAAAGACACACAACGAAAAAGAGAGAACTTGAATGTCTTGAAACTTGGGTGTTTGTTGTGGTGAGAGGAGCTAAGTGTACTGCAGAGGGCTGAAAGAGCTATGGTGAGGATGATGTGTGGGTTTAAAGTGAAGGATAGGAGGAGTAGTACAGAGCTGATGTCGATGATGGGACTGAATGAGGGGACATTGTGACATTGATAAGGAGATCGAGATTGCGGTGGTATGGACATGTGTTGAGAAGGGATGAAAGGGTCGGGATTAGGCGAGCGTTGGAGTTCGAGGTTGAAGGAGTGGTAGGAAGGGGTCGTCCGCGATTGGGATGGAGAGAGCAGGTGGAGAAGGACATAGGAAAGCGGGGTTGCGTGATACGAGGCGAGTGTGTGTG
>NW_008703589.1:154486-162298 GCF_000326865.2 Helobdella robusta
CAAAAGCCGACGAATTTAACTTTTTTGAGAAAAGCGAACATTTTTCAAAAGATAATAATTTTAAAACACGCCCAATTGTTGCTTGAAATCGTTAAAAAAACATTTCGTTTTGGAATATCATAAAACACAAAGAAAAAAATTCTATTTAGCCATCTATCCTTCTAACTATTCTCTCATCTGTCTATACATCCATCTATCTATCCATCTATCCATCTATCTATCTATCTATCTATCTATCTATCTATCTATCTATCTATCTATCTATCTATCTATCTATCTATCTATCTATCTATCTATCTATCTATCTATCTATCTATCTATCTATCTATCTATCTATCTATCTATCTATCTATCTATCTATCTATCTATCTATCTATCTATCTATCTATCTATCTATCTATCTATCTATCTATCTATCTATCTATCTATCTATCTATCTATCTATCTATCTATCTATCTATCTATCTATCTACCTATCTATATATCCAACAATCAAACTACGTATCTATCAATCAATCTCTATTCGTTGGTCCACAAATCATCATTGAATGAATTACTAATAAGAATTAATTCATTCATTAATTCTGATAAAGGAAATGATAAAGGCAGGCAGAAGTAGAAACAACGTGACGGACATCAGACGAAAAGTCCTCAAAGATCAAAAGACTAATTGTAATAATAAATTTGAATATTATAAATAATAATATGAATATTATGAATAATAATATGAATATTATGAATGATAAATTTGAATATTATGAATAATAATATGAATATTATGAATAATAATATATTATAAATAATAATATGAATAATAATAATAAGATGCTGTCTTACTTGTTAAGAATAAAAAGTTATTATTATTATCTGTCAGTCATTTGATAATTTTTAATTTCTGAATTATGACGGAAACCTCAATAATTAATTAATTAATTAATTCAATACATAATTAGATAAACAAATATTAATCAAGACTAATATAAAGCTAGCATAATTATTCCATTATTGCTGTCTGCCATCGTATAAACATGATCAATTCATTTCATAATTCACTGATAATGCATTCCACAACCCACTTCATAATTCACCCATTTCATAATTCATCCGTCACATAATTCACCCAACCACAGATAAAAAAAACCAGCCATCGACCTCAAACCAGTAAAGGCAGATTTGGATTCAGCTCAAAATAGTACAAAAACGCCACCACAAATGCGATGATTCCAATGAAAAGCAGTCCGACCAATAGGATCATAGCACCGGACCAGCCCCTTCTTCCCGATTGGATGACCTTCTTTCTTCTCGACGAATCACGATCGACTCTGTATTTATACCTCTCGGCATCAAAGGTAGACTCTCTCTTTCTAAGCCCATCAAAGGCAGATGACATGGTGGGTGATGAGTACGGGGGTAGTGGGGTGGATTCATAGGTGAGGGGCTTCGGGATGTAGTGGTGGGAGAATGACGTGGGGTAGGTGGACACTAGGGAGGGCCTCGGAGAGAGGGCGGACCGGATGTAGTCGTAGTCGAGCCGGCTGCCGCTACTGTTAGCCGCACCGCTGTTCCTGGTGTAAATGACGTCATCGTCGTTGTCGCCATCGTAACTGCTGGTGTTGTTGGTGGTGCCGTATTTGGTTGTCGTGATTGTCGTCGTTGTGGTGGTTCTTCTGCTGCTGTGCTTATCCTGGAGTTCTTTCCAGGTTGGAAACCTGCAGGTATGCATCACCAATCAATCAATCGATCCATCAATCAATCAATCAATCTATCAATCACTCAATCAATCAGTCAATCAATCACTCAATCAATCTATCAAGCTATCAATCAATCGGTCAATCATTCAATCAAGCTATCAATCAATCAATTATTCATTCATTTATTCATTAATTCATAATAAAATAATTTATTCATTCATAATAATAAAAATAATAACAAATAATAATAATAATAACAATAATAACAATAACAAATAATAACTTTTCTTCTTTTGACCAATTGGTGAAGACATTTCTTTGTGTTACTTCAAAAAAAAATACAAAATGTTAATAGGTTAGACCAACTCTTTTATAATTCATTCACTTGTTTGTTCCCTCATTCATTCATTCACATGCTCATTCATCCATTCATTCATTTACATGCTCATTCATCCATTCATTCATTCATACATGCTCAATCATTCATTTACCCACATATATCTTAATTTTTTCATCCTCTCAGTAAGTCATTCATTCGTTCATTCATTCATTCATTCACTAGAGTCTACACACTTGTTCATTCATTTATTCCTTCATTCATTCATTTATTCGAACATTCAGGGCTTATAATACTTATAATACTTACACACACACACACATATATATATAATTTAGAAAATTTAAAAATTCAACAAAATTCGCTAACTCAATGGCTCGTTAACCGGACGAATTTCTCCTTCACCTTCCCCTCCATCATCATCATCATCATCACCTTCCACAACACCACCATCGTCGTTGTCGTCATCTCCAGCATCATTATCATCAACTTCCATCTCAATATCATCATCGTCGTCGTCATCGCTGTAGGCCGCCCTGTTCAGGTACCTCTGCAGCTTCTTCTGGTAGACTATCCTCGTTGTATCTGGGTTGTTTTTATTTATTTAGTATCTTTTTGTTTATACCTTTTTGATCTTTTTTATTTATTTAGCATCTTTTTGATCTTTTTATTTAGTATCTTTTTATTTATCAGAAAGATATAGAATAGGATAGGAAAAGGAACAATAACAAAGTAGTCAATGACGGACTATGTAACAAAGTGAATAACAGATGAGTAGAGTGACGTAAAGTAGCACGAACAATAACAATGTAGTCAATGATGATTACTGACTGGTAACAGGACCAATGTGACTGTTGAACTGTTTCAACTTTGCGTAGAGCTCCGAGTCCGAGAGGTTTGAGACGTCACGGTGGTCGTCCAAACTCGTCTGCAACTAAATTTTTGTTATTTTTAAATAGTTTCAAAATAATATAAACTATTTTAATGTCTTAGCGGTGGGGAATGGTGAGATTATACATGATCAGTTAGTTGAAGGTCAATGAGATAGCTATTTATTTACACCTGATCATTAATTAAATAATTAATAATTTAAAAAAAAATTGAATTTTTTTAAATTTAAATTATATTTATATTATAATATAAATAAACCATAAATAAATTAATAAATGATTTAAATTAAATAAAAAAATAATTAAAAACTCCATTGAAGTTCGAAATTAATTAAAATAAACATGGCAAAAAAATTAACTTTAGAATATAAATTGTAACCAACATTTTTGGAGATCAGCTTCTTCTTGGATATCCTGGAAGAAAGTGATGACCCGGCAAGTTCGTCATCATTATCATCACCAGAATCGTTTTGTCGGTTTTCTCTAGAGAGGACGTGCTCCCTGTACAAATTGATTAGGACATCTTTTTTCGAGGTTGATGTCAGCGGGATGACCACATCCCTGGACCGCAGTTCCTTCACTAATTGCTCGCTGGTTAGGTTGTTGAGGTTCTTTACGACAGGCATTATTGGGAAATATTTCGATGAAAAATAGAAATTCGATTGATTATAAATCGATGATCTGTTAAATATGATGAGGAAAAATTTCAAACTTAATCCGAAAAAGACGAGAAAGTCGATTCAAAATTCAAAAAAATGGTTCGGCGTCCCGATCCTTTTTTAGTTTGAAGTGGGCGCGTTCTGTTTTTTTAAACTTGAAAACTTCCCATTTAACTATTTAACCCTAAATAAATAATATAAACAAACGTCTTTAATAATAAAAAAACTAATTTAACACTCCAAAAAGTAGAGGCTTGGTTTAATCAATAAAATAAACAACAAATAATTTCTCACGTGTTAGAAATATAGCAAATGCCATTCACTAACAAATGGCTCTAAATTCCTTTCAGACCTTTTCAATTGTCTTCTATTGTCATGCTGGACCCAGCTTTCCCCATCAAATCCCTACTTATATATACATACAAAAATAAATACATACATATATATATATATATATATATATATATATATATATATATATATATATATATATGTATATATATATAATGATTAATTATGTTGAAATCTTCACTCTTGTGATGTTTTACTATATCTGGCAAACCTATGGTCAATAGGTAATGATTTAAGAAACGATTTAAAAATAGAAACAAATACTTAATTGGTTAATATTTAATACAAGTGAATACTGGTTATATGAACATTATGAATAGTCGTTTAGCACTTGTAATTACATAGTGAATACCTTTTATTTCGTAATTTTCCAGGTGATAATTAAGTAAGATTGAAAGCAGGTCTGTATTGGCATTAAACTTGTGCTGATGTGATCGCAACATTTAACTTTTTATTAAAATTGAATTATTCTCTCATAAAAATATTTTAATTTTAATCTTGTTGGCGAAAAACTATTCTTAATTAAACAATTATTCGTTGTCTCGATTGAATAGTTTATCAGAATCCAATCGAATACCGATATAATGTCGGAAATATCGAAAAACTTCAAGTACTTGTCTTACGGACCGAAACACATCCCTGGAGAGAACCTTCAGATGAGGACCGATATGAAATCGTTTACGGGCCAAAATAGTACATCTCAATATTCAGCTAAAGAATCGGGTTTAAACAGATTCACTGAAAATAAATTACCGAAACTAAAAATCGATAAAAATACCGAACTCGAGTTACAAGTCATCCCGTCTCCTAGAGCGTCAGCTAATACTAGACTGAAATGGTATAAGAATCGGTTATTTACGGTTTCGGATATTTACGATATTTTGCAATTCGGTAAGCCGGTTATTTTGAGGAGTGTTTGCAAGCGTTGCCTTCAGTCGTCTGATAAATTTCAGGCCAATGATGTGAGTTATTAATATTAATATTAATTATTAATATTCATTACTACTAATTATTAATATTCATTACTACTAATTATTAATATTCATTACTACTAATTATTAATATTCATTACTACTAATTATTAATATTCATTACTACTAATTATTAATATTCATTACTACTAATTATTAATATTCATTACTACTAATTATTAATATTCATTACTACTAATTATTAATATTCATTACTACTAATTATGATTAGTATTAATTATAATTAATATCATTGACAAATAGCACAAATTGTGCATATAACTATCAACCATACACTTGTAATATATTATGGAAAGGATTATATAATCGTTATCAACATCATCGTATTTATGATCGCCTTTGTCGAGCTGTCTTTCTCTCTCTCTCTCTCTCTCTCTCTCTCTCTCTCTCTCTCTCTCTCTTTCTCTCTCATTTTCTTTTAGTTTTCTTCTCAACCACACACAACAGACAAACATATTTGTGAGCATGAAAGGCAGCGAAACTCGAATACTCAGCGAGGATCCCTGGACGAATATTCGTTACACCGTTCCATACGGTTCGAAAAAACTCGAGTCGGTAACCATGGACAGCCCGCCCCCGAATCTGGGTTATGATAGTAGTCGCCAGGAATATGGCAGTCATGATGATGATGATCTTTGGAGTGATGATGATGATTATGATCATCATCATCATCTGTTGCCATGGAGACAGCGGCCCAAAATGAAGAAAGGATTTCTGATGTATGGAAAGATGTATAGGTTTAGGAAAGCAGACACTATCAACAACAACAACAACAACAACAACAACAACAACAACAACAACAACAACAACAATAATAATAATAATAATAAATATAGCATCAATTACAACAACAACAACATCAACAACAACAACAACAGTAGCACTTCAACAAGTCATTACATCAAAAGAAGATCATCATCGAATGCAGTCTACGAAAATATCAACCACGTGATCAAAAACGTCATCATCAACAACAACAACAACAACAGTAACAACAACAACCAACAACAACAGCAAAAACAAATCGAGAAGGCGTTCAACAAATTTTGGGCCGAAAAAGCGAACGGTGAAGTGGTCAACAGCAAATTTCTTATCGGCTTTCCCATCATTAACGGTCAGCCTGCGAATTATCATATTATAATTATTATAAATTTGCATAAATTAACATAAATGAACATGGTTATTAGCAAATTTACTTGAAATAACTCAGCGGTATTTTTACGAATATTTGCGTACGGGAGAGAGAGAAAGAGAGAGAAAGAGAGAAAGAAAAAGAGAGAGAGAGAGAAAGAGAGAGAGAGAGAGAGAGAGAGAGAGAAAGAAAGAAAGAGACCCTATTAAACTATACAGCTTGTCTTACATTTAAATAAACTAACAAAAAATCAATAAATAGTAATCATTACATCAGCAAGGAGAAAATGAGAGAGAGAAAGAGAGGGAGAGAAAGAGAGAAAGAAAGAAAAAGAAAAAGAGAGAGAGAGAGAGAAAGAGAAGGAGGGATGTCTTCTTTTCGCAAAATAATACATAGGTGCAACTCACACACGCAGTTTAAATTTATTTACTCATTCATTTATTAAGACGTTCGGAATTTAAGATATGCTTATCTCATCAGCATTTTTGCAGTTGAATGAATGAATGAATGAATGAATGGATGAATGGATGAATGAATGAATGATGAATGAATGAATGAATGAATGAATGAATGAATGAACGAACGAATGAATGAACGAATGAACGAATGAATGAATAATCATCACGTGACACTCTTGGTGACTTTGTGATTAATAAAATCAAAAACTAGAATACAAACAATGAAAACAACAACAACAATAATATAACAACAACAACAACCACAATAATAATAATAATAATAATAATAATAATAATAATAATAATAACAACAAATTCCTCAAATGTCATCAAAATTAGTGGTATCTTGCTAGATGATGACGCGCGCAAGTTATGAATAATAGTAATAATAATAATAATAATAATAATAATAATAATAATTACCGCAGATCTTTTGACGTACAGCCCTGTGTTGATCAGTGAAGACAGCCAGAAGTTATTTTACATGGCCCGCTCCATCGACAACAACAACAACAACAACAACAACAGCAACAATAACAACAACAACAACAATAATAATAATTATAATAATTATAGTCATAATAATAATAGTAACTTAAATAATTACGATAGCAAGGAATTTTGTATTTGCAATATCAGCCGTAAAGACGACAACAACATTAACAACTATAACAACAACAACAACAACAACAACAACAACAATAATAATAATAATAATAATTTATTCGCTGAGACCAGTATTAGAGGTAATACCATTATTATTACTCCAAATTTCTTGTTATTAAATTAGATTTATCGTCAACATAATTATTATTAAATTAAAGTAGTAGTATTAATATTTTAGTTTAAGTCGCAACAATACACAGCACATACATTTTCTAATACAAAAGCGTACAGAGCCAGGGATGGCCATTCTAACAATAGCTTAACGTTTGTCGCTGTATATATTGATATCGGCTATTTTTTAAATAATTTGAAATTAAATGTTAAAATTAAATTAAAATATCTTATATATAATAATAATAATAATAATATAATAATAATAATAATAATAATATTATTATTATTATTATATTAATAATAATAATAATAATAATGACGATATAAAATCAGTATCAATTAATCGACTAAGCAATCAATCATTCAATCATTCGTTCCTTAATTAATTAACTAATTAATTAATTAATTAATTAATCCAGGTAACGATAGCAATGATGGTGGTGACGACGATGATGATGATAATGATGACGGTGGATTGTGGTCGGAATATTTGGAGACATTCAGACGAACACAAAGATCGTA
>NW_008703589.1:162638-168072 GCF_000326865.2 Helobdella robusta
ACCAACATCATCATCAATCTCAACAACATCATCATCATCTTCAACCTCATCCTCATCATCAAGCAAGAAAACTAAGCATATACCTCGACGATTACAAAATCGGTAAACCGTCAGGTGACCTACATCATCATCATTCTCATCATCATCATCATCAAAGCAGTGACGTCACTACTGCTGGTGATGACGATGGTGGTAGCGATGGTGGTGGTGGTGGTGATCAAGCTGCTACTTACACTAAGAAATCTGTTTCACTGCCTTTGGAATCAATGAACAACAATAAAAACAACAACAACAATAATAGTAATAATAATAACAGAAGTTTTGATAATGATATGTTCAACGACAATAGCAAAAAAATTTCTAGGAAAAGTTACAGAAATTATAGCAACGACAACATCATCAACCTCAACAACAACAACAACATCAACATCAATCTCAACAACAACATTAACCTCAACAACCTCATCAACAACAACAACATTAACCTCAACAACAACAACATCAACGACAACATTAACCTCAACAACAACCTCATCAGCAACAACAACAACAACATCAACCTCAACAACAACAGCAACATCAACAACAACATTAACCTCAACAACAACAAACTCATCAGCAACAACAAAAGAACAAAAATGTCCCCAATAGTTAAGCCTGTAATGGGAACAACGGCCTATGTTGCTTCGAGGAAAATTGTTGAGCAACAACAACAACATCAAAAACAACAACAACATCAACAACAACAACATCATCATCAAAATTTAGCAGATCTCAACAAATCTTTCTCAACGACTTCGATAGATTTCATCACATCACAGTTACAACAACAACAACAGCAGCAGCAGCAACAACAAAAATCTCAAACGAATTTCAACAAAATTTCAAGAAAACTATCAACTCTATTCCCAACAAAGACAACAGCAACAACCAAAAACATCAACAACAACATCAACAACATCAACAACAGCATCAACAACAACACCCTAGCCAGCAGTACAGACGAAGGCTACCACACAAGGTCTTCCAAAATGGCGGGAAACGAAGATGAGCTTGGGACTGACTTCAACGACCCCTTAATCATGCGAGCCGTGCTCTAAATGCTAATTAGGTCAAACAACAGATAAAATTGGGGCAAACAAGAAATGAAATTAGGTCAAACAACAAATGAAATTGGGGCAAACAACAGATGAAATTGGGGCAAACAACAAATGAAATTGGGGCAAACAACAGATGAAATTGGGCAAACAAAAGATGAAATTAGATCAAACAAGAAATGAAATTAGGTCAAACAACAAATGAAATTAGGTCAAACAACAAATGAAATTGGGGCAAACAACAGATGAAATTGGGGCAAACAACAAATGAAATTGGGGCAAACAACAGATGAAATTGGGGCAAACAACAGATGAAATTGGGGCAAACAACAAATGAAATTGGGGCAAACAAAAGATTGAATCGGGTCGATAAAAAATCAACTCGAGAATGGAAGTATAAATTTAAACGACAGATATTTGTAACTAACTTCATTAAATTTCAGCGTACTCATTCATTGAAACTCAACAGAAAAAATTTTAATTAACATTTAAATTGATTTAATTAACTATATTTTAAAAATTAATCATTGTTATTTAAAAATAGTGGAATAGATCGTTACCAGTTCATGCTTATAATTCTGCCCGCGAAATAGTTCATTATCACTCTGCGGGGTGTTCAGCTTGATCCAGTCTTGATACTCCTCGCTGAATCTCGTGCAGACTATGGCGACCTGTACCTACCAGAAAACAGGTGGTAGCTTCAACCACTGAGCTTCCAGATCTTTGCGGCTTAATTTGCATGTTAAAGGACCAAAAACGTCGCCATAATATAATAAAATAATTTAAGTAAGAATAATTTTAATCCTTACTAAAAAATTTTCAATTTTTATTTACTACTAATTTAGGCACTCGGTAAACGTCTCTTGGTTGAGTTTTAAAAAATATCGATGTTCAAGAGAGCTTTCAGCTGCAAAATATCAACATTTTATTTAATAGACAATAAAAACTTTTGCCTTTTCTTGACGATCCTACTCTTCTCCTTCTTGTCACTTCGTTAGTCTTATCTAGGATTGGTTATTGTAACTCGCTCTACTATGGTCTTCCTTATTCTACACTAACGATCGTCTTCTTGTTCTCACTTCTTCTTAACTCGCGTTAAAGACTCTTTTGCTAAATCTACATTTGCTTTTTCTGGCCCTTTTCTCTAGAAATCTTTATCTTCTTCTCTGACAACTTTTCCTTCTCCAAATTTGATTGACTGACTGAATGAATGAGTGAGTGAGTAAGTGAGTGAGTGAGTGAGTGAATGAATGAATGAATGAATGAATAAATGAATGAATGAATGAATGAATAAACGAACGAATGAATGAATGAATCGAACGAACGAATGATTGATTGATTGGAAATAGCGTATTTTTTAGTGAGAAATGTAGCCCAGCATTTGTGCCACCACAACTCCGAAGAAGACAGAGCCGGCAGGGACAGCTGCCATAAAAATTTGTTGCCTTGTAGGTCAGATTCTGTAAGGTCTTGAAGATTTTTTTTATCGCTAAAGGAGGCTTATAGATAAAAAATTAAAAAGATTAAAAAAATTAGTTCGGTTGGAATTTATTTCAATAACATTAATCTTGGCTTGTTTTACTAATTTTAATTTACTAAAAATGACTAGCTGTCAGGGAGGCGAGAACGATGATTAGCAGAGTTTGTATGGATCTCTTTGGGTGCAACTTCTTCAAAGTCACTAGCATTGAATGAAATTCATCAAAATTTTACGCGTATTTATTAAAATTGAATTAAGTTAAGAATAGAATTAATATTAATAAAAGTGTAGAAACTTGAAAAGAATTGAGGAAGATGTTAAATAATATACAAAATTATAAATACCTCTTTAAATATATAAATTATAACAATTAGTTCTTAAGGTTTTCTGATGGTTATCTTAAATAACGACACACGAGATGACATTCTATTTTTTCACAGCATTATCGTTTGATTCATTGAATGTCAGCTATTAGCTTTTTTCAATGGCAGGCACTTTTACATCAAAAGACAATATCTTTGACAAAAAAATTTGCTATTTAGCTATTTAAGTACATATGTGGCCCTTCAAAGGTCAAATAGTCCTAAATGCGGCCCTCACAGCAAAACGTTTGCCCACCCCTGATCTAGATGATAATTTAGGTTAGGAGGTATAAGTAAATATAGGTTATATATAGATATATGTTAAAGTAGGGTAAGCAGTTAAAATGACAGCTAAGTTATAAAAGTAGTTCACGGCGAGACAACAAATTTACAGACATAAAACAGCTCAATATAAGACAAAATATAACGTCTATAATTAATCAGAATTAATTTCGGATGGCTTAACATTATTAAGTTCTAGCATGCAGATCATGGATTTCCAAATACAAATTTCCTGAAACACCAACGATAAAACGCATGGACAGTGACATTTTCTTGTTCATTCACCTCCCTTCGACAGATATGAAATTTACGCTTCACGAGATTATTTCTTTCACAATCCCGATCAAAAATTCAGCACACAGTTCAGAAATTATAAATCTACCGAAGTTTGTAACAATTTCAGGACTACGTGGGTATCATATGACATTTTGACAGAAAACTAGACATCATAAACAATCAATTCAAGATGACTCATCAAGCTGACTGTTCGACGTAGTTCACATTCTGCTGCGATAGGTCTTTTAGAAAATGCAATAAATATTGACTTGGATAGATCTTCAGGATATTCGCGCTCTTATAAATCTCATTCAAAATTTCTGTCCCTTTTTTAATGCCAAATTCATTTAATTTCTAAAACAACAATCTCATCTGGACCTGGCGCTTCATTTGATTTTATTTTGAAAAGAGCCGCACGAACTTCAGATCAAAGCATCTTTAGTCTTTCGACGTCTTTTTTAATAGGAGGCCACGGATATCATGAAAAAAGATCGTTAAAGTATTCAGTCCCTCTTTCAAGTACTTTTTCTTTCTCTAAGATTAGTTTACCGGATTTAGCTTTTATGCACCCAGAAACGATAAAAGCCTTTTCCCCAGTGATTTCTTTGATGTCTTTATACGCTGCATTTGAATTACTGTTTTTGATCTTTACAATGGTTTGGCACTTGTCATTCAACCATTTCTCCGTTCCCTCTAAGCACATTTTTTTATGGTTTTGTCCAGCTTTTTGTAACTAGCAGGATTGCAACCTTTCACTTTTCATCGTTCATCCATCAGAGACACCATGTCATGAGTTATCCATTTCTGACCTCTTCTTTGCTTCTTCAGAGGTATTTAACCTCCCTGGTTGATTCCATTTTAGTAATTAAAATAAAAATAATGATGATAATAATATAATTATCATTTTAATATAAAATTATTTGCGTAGGTTATAATTTTAAATTTTAAAACATTTTTTCAAGCTTGAACAGTAATTTTATTTTGAACTGTGGTTCCAGCAAATGAAAGATCGAAGTAGGGGGGTGTAGCCAGGGCCAGGAGGGGACGTTGGGGCTAAATACCTCCCGCTGTTGAAAAGTTTAGTCAAACAACCGAATGGGAAAACGAACAATCAAACAAACAAACAATACAAACATACGAACGAACAAACAAAAGATAAAAACATACGAACAAGCAAACAATACAAACACACAAACATTTTACAAATATTATTTTCATTTGCTACTTAAGAAAATGATTTTTTAGTGAAGAGAAATACGAACAGATGACTAAGGCGAACAAGAAACAAAAACAAAAAATTCCTTTCATATTTCAAATGTTTGTATGTATGCGTATGTATGTATGTATTTATGTTTACAATATTCTATAAATTCTACCGAATGTTTGGCGTTAATATGTTTGTAGTTCGTTTTTTCGATTTTTTTCACTAAACTAAAATAAAGAATATTGTAAAAATTATGGTCTATTACCAACATGCATGTATGTATGTATGTATGTATGCATGCATGCATGCATGTATGTATGTATGTATGTATGTATGTATGCATGCATGTATGTATGTATGTATGTATGCATGCATGCATGCATGCATGTATGTATGTATGTATGTATGTATGTATGTATGCATGTATGTATGTATGTATGTATGTATGTATGTATGCATGCATGTATGTATGTATGTATGTATGTATGCATGAATGTATGTATGTATGTATGTATGTATGTATGTATGTATGTATGTATGTATGTATGTATGTATGTATGCATGCATGCATGCATGTATGTATGTATGTATGTATGTATGTATGCATGCATGTATGTATGTATGTATGTATGCATGCATGCATGCACTCATGTATGTATGTATGTATGTATGTATGTATGTATGCATGTATGTATGTATGTATGTATGTATGTATGTATGCATGCATGTATGG
>NW_008703589.1:169170-224170 GCF_000326865.2 Helobdella robusta
ACTACTACTACTACTACTACTACTACTACTACTACTACTACTACTACTACTACTACTACTACTACTACTACTACTACTACTACTACTACTACTACTACTACTACTACTACTACTACTACTACTACTACTACTACTACTACTACTACTACTACTACTACTACTACTACTACTACTACTACTACTACTACTACTACTACTACTACTACTACTACTACTACTACTACTACTACTACTACTACTACTACTACTACTACTACTACTACTACTACTACTACTACTACTATTAATACCATTATATATATAAACAATTTTTTTTATTTTTAGGATTTCATGAATATGGAAGAATTTCAAACCCTTGAAAGCAAAGCTGAAAATTTCATAAAATTCCTCAGAGAAACGTTTAAAAGTATTTTTTTGATAAATTTAATTAATAATCATCAGTATTTAATTGTTTTTATTAGATAATTACCGTTTAATTAGTTTTTTACGGTTATATTAATTAAAGATAAAAAAAATGATTGTTTTATTTTTGTTAGTAGGTGTCGCTAAAACTAATTTAACATTTTTCATCAGCCCAGCTAAAATCCCAAAAATTTCATTTTTAAATACTTTTAAAAATAAACATAATAAAATTCTATTTAATTTCTTTTTTCTTCCTAAGTTTCCATTTTTCACTGAAATACCGAAATGATCAAAAAATAAATTTATTTAAAATAATTTGTTTAAGATATATTTAATTAAATTTTCAGTCGGAGACATCTCAGACGATGGTGAAGATTCCACCACTGACAAAAATTTAAATTTTTTTGATGAAACCGCTGATCGCCATCCCCTAAATAATAATCAAATTAGGACTGCTACGTCAAAATGTCCCTTCGGCAAACGTAGTAATAATCTAACCCCAGGAGGAGATGGTCAATTAGTGTTGTTAGTAGATCAGCTTGATCACCATTTGAAGTTGAACAAAGACAATCAAATCAACATGAAAGAACCCAGCCATTACCAACAACAACAACATCCTTTTAACAACTTCAACAATCCGAACACTAATCAGAAGAAAGATTGTCGTGCTAATTTAGTTCCTGTCCTGGCCATCACAAGGAAACAGGGCCCCATAAAAACACACACTGCTTGTAGTCGACCTGTCAGTCGGCCAGTTCCTCAGATTGCCACGACTTTTAGTTGCGACCCAACGACAACTACTAACAAAGGAAATGTTGGTTGCAAATGTTCAGATAATGTCCCCAAATTAGACGAAAAGAATTCAGCGATTAATGATGATAGTGAGGAAGAGACGCTAGATTTGAGGCACTTTCAGCAGTTTGTGCAGCAAAATTTGGATAAAAATCGAAATCCACTTTTGGACAGACGTTTAAAGATGCAACAACAACAGCTTATACAACATCATCTACAGCAACAACATCATCAGCAACGACTGCACCAAGAACTACAACAGCAGAATCTTTTGTTAGAGTCGTTTCAGCATAGTCTTTCATTGCAGAAAAAAGTACGACAACGAAAACTACAACATCTTCAACAACAGCAACATTCTCAACAGCAACAACAACAACAAATTTCACTACAGCAACGACAGCAACAACAGAATCGGAATATTCAACAACTCCAGCAGAATGTCATTCAACAGCCTACTGTTTTCCTACAGAACAATTTCAACTTCCCAACATCTTACCAGCAACAACATCAACAACAACAGCAACATCTCAACAGAACGAGTCAACAGTTTTTTTCTAACAACATCAACAACAACAACATCATCAACAACAACATCAACAACGGTATTATAATTGACGATGAAGACGACGACGACGACGATGGCGACAATGTTAACGCTGACGACAGCACAAATTTTATCTTTGATAACATTTATCGTAACATCAATAACAATGACGTCAACAACGTTGTCCATGATGATGATGATTACAACAACAACGATGATGATGTTGGGGATGGTGATGTTGATAGTAACCAGAACAACGACATCAATCAAATTCAGTACCGACAACAACTACAACCACAACAACAACAACAACTGCAGCAACACAACATATACCTTAATGACATCGACGGCCAGGATGATGTCAACGACAACGTTAACAGTGAAACTAAAATATTTAAAATAACCTCACCTCTCCCACGGAGAAGATTGTTCAACAAAATAAACAACCACAACAACAACAACATAAATGACGAAGACGACGACGACGACGACGAATATGATGATGTTGTTGTCGATGACATGAACAACGACAACAGTAATTCAAACGTTGACAACAATTCAAACAACAACGACAAGAAATGCAACAACAACAACAACAACTATAGAATAAGGTATTATCCTGCCAAGAGTTATAAGTTCTTCATGGAGCAACATGTTGAAAAAGTTTGTTGATGTTGTTGGTGTTGTTGTTGTTGTTGTTGTTACTGTTGATGTTAGAGTTGTTGTTGATGTTGTTGAGGCTCACACACTATTAAATTATAACATCACAAACACACACACACACACTTTCGCACGCACACACACACACACACTACCACACATAAACACACATTCCCGCACACAAACACAAAACACACACACATTACCACACACACACATACACACACACACACACACACACACACACACACACTACCATTCACACACATAAACACACATAAAAACACACACTACCATTCACACACACACTACCACACACACACACACTACCACACACACACACACTACCACGCACACACCTACGCAGGTCTTGAAATACTACGAAGAACGACAGAAACGCCTGCTACAGTTGGAGCGAGAGATGCAGGAGATCAACCTGTCGGAAGCCAATAGGGACCAGGTTCGACAGCTGCTTCGCCAGAAGGAGAGCCAGCATCTGAGGTTCAGAAGGACTAAGATGGACATCAGTGCCTTTCAGAAGCTGGCCATGCTGGGCGGGGGGGCTTTTGGCTGCGTCTACCTCGTCAGGAAGATGGATTCGGGCATCCTGTATGCCATGAAGTGCATGAGGAAGAAGGAGGTCTGGAGTAAGAAACAGATTGCTCATGTCAAGGTTCGCTTGTTCGTCGGTACGATCGTTCATGTGTTCGTACGTTCGTTCGTTTGTTCGTTCGTTCGTTTGTTCGTTCGTTTGAGGGAGAAAGAAGAAAGAGAGAGAGAGAGAAAGAGAGAGAGAGAGAGATTATGAAGAAGAGAATACGTTAAAATGAAAGAGTTAGAGAATGAAGGAGGAAATAAGTGAGAAAGTAGGAGTGAGTAAAATGAAGGAAAATAAAAATAATGAGAAGGAGGAAACTGAAAAGAGAGAGAGTTAATGAGGAGAGAGAGAGAGTTAGTTCCACAATAAATCATTGATTTCTGTTCCTAATTTGAACGGACCATCCCCGATTAGGCGGAAAGAGATGTGCTGGCCGAGGCGGACAACAGGTGGGTTGTCAATCTGTACTACTCATTTCAAGATGCCGATCATTTATACCTCGTTATGGATTATATCCCTGGTTGGTTGATTGTCTGGCTGTCTAGCTGGTTGATTGTCTGGCTGGCTGATTGTCTGGCTGGCTGATTGTCTGGCTGGCTGATTGTCTGGCTGGCTGATTGTCTGGCTGGCTGATTGTTTGGCTGGCTGATTGTCTGGTTATTCAATTGATGGTTTGGCCGGTTGATTGATTGGTGGCTATTGTATGGGTTGATTGTTCGGTCGTTTGGCTGGCTGGCTTGCCTGTTTGCTGATTGGCTGAGTCTTTAATTACTATTAATATCAGCTTTAATATCAGAAACCACCCCAAACTACGAATCAAATGACAAACATCGAACTAATTTAGGCGGCGATTTGATGGGTCTGCTGATCAAGAAGGGTATATTTGAGCACCAGCTGGCTCTCTTTTACATTGCTGAATTGGTTCTTGCTATTGCCAGTGTACATAAATTAGGTGGGGGAGGGTTCTTTTTTTCCTTCATTCAATCGTTCGTTCATTCATTCATTCATTCGTTCGTTTGTTTAGTCATTCGTTCATTTGGTCAGTTATTCATTAATTAATCCGTCCATTCATCAGTCAATTCACTATATGGTTTTTCCATTCATCAGTCAATTCACTATATGGTTTTTCCATTCATCAGTCAATTCACTATATGGTTTTTCCATTCATCAGTTAATTCACTATATTATTTATCCATTCATCAGTTAATTCACTATATTATTTATCCATTTGTCGAGCTAGCTATTTATCTATCCATTCATCTATGCATTCTTACGTTCTTACGTTCGGTAACGAATTCGTTTATTAATTTATTCAAACATTTATTTATTCCTTCAATGCATGTATCCAGAATTCATCAATCCACCCACTTATAATAAACGAATTAATTAATTAATTCATTCATTCATTCATTTATTCCATTCATCCATTTTATCTATCCATCCATCCATCCATTCATCCCTGAAGGATTCATCCACCGAGATATCAAACCGGACAACATCCTGATAGACAGGCACGGACATATCAAGTTGACCGACTTCGGCCTATGCACTGGTTTCCATTGGACGCACGATTCCAACTATTACAATGATGGTTGGTTGGTTGGTCGGTTGGATGGATGGTTGGTTGGTTGGTTGGTTGGTTGGTTGGTTGGTTGGTTGGTTGGTTGGTTGGTTGGTTGGTTGGTTGGACGGTTGGTTGATTGTTTATGTTCAATTGTTAAGATAGTTTTATTCGTCAGCGTTTTTTCAAAAATGAGCTTCATCAATAATTAAATACCATTGTTTGTAAATTGAATACCATTAAATACCATCCAATCAATTATTCATTCAATTAATCAATCAATCAACCAATCATTTATTCAATCAATCAACCAACCAATCAATCAATCACCAACCAAACCAGACGCCAAAGCCCCACGTGTTACGAGTCCAAAATCTAGACGCAAACAACAACAACAACATCTCAACAACAACAACAACAAATTGCAACGAAAAGTTGCGAAATCTCTCGTCGGAACGCCCAACTACATCGCGCCGGAAGTCCTTTTGCAAGAAGGTAGCTTCCTATTGGTCGATAGTTTTATCGTTTCATGGATTCTGATTGGGTGAAAATTAGATAGGCAGTCCGTGATTGGTTGACTATAAATAGTTATTGACTTTTTTATCGTTGTTGGCCTGAAGATGATATGAATGGTCGGTTGTGATTGGCTGGTTGAATCATCATCGTCATCATCGTCACCAGCACCATCGTCACCATCATCATCACAATCATCATCATCATCATCGTCACCTCCACCACCATCATCGTCATCAGGATACACATCGTGTTGTGATTGGTGGAGCGTTGGGGTGATTTTGTACGAAATGAGGTTCGGTCAACCGCCGTTCAGGGCTGAAGATGCTTCGGAAACCCAAATTAAAGTTTGTTGAATGAATGAATGAATGAATGATTCATTCATTCATTCGTTCATCGATCGATTCATTCATTCAGTCGATTAGTTCTTTTGTTTGACTCGTCATTTATTTACCTACTTAACTGAATGATTGATAGAGCAATTCGTTTAAAAACCAACTGACTCATTCATTCATTCATTCATCCATTCATCCGTCTAGGTGGTGAACTGGCGACACACCCTCCACTACCCACCTCTCCCTCACAACCCAGTCTCCAAAAGCACCATCGACCTCATCTCAAAACTCTGTCGCGAGGCGGAAACTCGTCTGGGATCGGGACCCGGCGGGGCGGACGATATTAAGGCACATCCCTTTTTCTCCGGAATCGACTTTTCAGCCATCCACTCCATAGACCCTCCCTACATACCGAGATTATCCGGCCCACTTGATATATCGAACTTCGATGTAGCGAAGCCTCTCGTCGATTTGGAGGCGTGCAGCGGAGCTATCGGGGGCTTTGGCGGGGAAATTAGGGGCGGTCCGCCGGGTGGGGCTGGGGGTCGGGCTAACAAAAATGGCGGTGGGGGTGCTATGGGCGCCGTTTGTGGCTGCATTGGCGGCTGTGATAGTAGCTGCTGCAATAATAATAGGTTCAACAATTTTTATAAAAATAACAATAACACTAATAATAATAATAATGTTAATAATAATAATAATGTATTCGTGAGGCTGTCCTCAAGCTCGCCTCAGCCTCAACATCAAAACAGTCGATTCAATAATAATAATAACAATAATAATAATAACATTAACAATAATAATAGTAATAATAACATTAATAATAATAGTAATAACATTAATAAGAATAATAATAATTTATATAATAATAATAATAATAATAGTAGGAGGACTGATGAGGATTTCAGCACGCACGATTTCATTGACTTTACGTTCAGACGGTTCTTCGATAATGAAGGGGTCTTGTAATAATAATAATAATTATTATAATTATAATAATTATAATTATAATAATGAAAATAATTGTAATAATAAATGTAATAATAATAATAATAGCAATAGTGATGATGGTAATATTTATATCTGGTCTCTTCTTTTTAAATAATTTTGAAGATTTCAAGAGATGAAAAATAATTTTTTCCTGCAGAAGTTTAAAGAGAGAGAGAGAGAGAGAGAGAGAGAGAGAGAGAGAGAGAGAGAGAGAGAATGAAAGATAGATGGAGAGGAAGAAAGTAAAAGAAAAAGAGAGAGAGGGAGAGAGAGAGAAATGAAAGACAGATGGGGGAGAGAGAGAGACAGAAACAAAATGAAGAAAGATGAAATAAAAAGAGTGAAGAGAGCGAGAAAGAGCGATTATTTCTGTTGCCTTATGTGTATCTTTTCGTTTGTATATATAATTTTTTTGTATATATGTACGTCTGGTTGTATGTGTATGTGCCTGTCTCTCTGTTTGTATGTCTGTCTGTATGTATGTATATCTGTCTGTTTGTTTGTTTTTATGTATGTATTGTATTTAGTGTTACTGTGTTTGTGGATATCAATATATCTTTTATTTGTGAATCAGCTATGTTTTTGTCTACACGTTTGTGTGTGTGTGTGTGTGTGTGTGTGTGTGTGTGTGTGTGTGTGTGTGTGTGTGTGTGTGTGTGTGTGTGTGTGTGTGTGTGACCAGTGTGACCAAGTGCCTTTTACAATATTTCTATGTTCATCTCTTGTTATTTTTTTAAATGTTTGTATGGTTATATTAGATTCATAACAATAATGCTAAATTTAATTGACAAGATGATGATGAATGATGATCCATTTGGTATATATATATGTATATATATATAAATATATATCCACATATACAGTATTGTATAAATTATATATATATACAGTATTGTATGAATTATATATATATTTTGGTTGCAGATAATTATTTTTATTATTTTTAAAATCGAAACGAAAAAATCTATTTAAAGTGAGTTAATTTTCTCAAATTCCGAAATACGCATGATGTGATTTGCTGTAATGTGTGTGTTTATAGTACGTGAAATTTGATGAAGATGACGACGGTTATGATGATGGTGAAAATGATGGTCAATCAATTAGTTTATAAAGCGTTATTCCCGCGATGTTCAACAGCGCTCCTCAATGAATTTTGCAAACAGATGGGTCTTGAGATCCGCTCTGAACTTCGTGAGTGATGGAGAAGTAGTCAGAGAAGGAGGTAGAGAGTTCCAGAGAAAAGGGCCAGAAAAAGCAAAAGCAGATTTGGCAAAAGAGTGTTTAACACGAGTTAAGAGAAACCGGGGCGTTTAAGCTCGATATATCTGATAAGTACTTAAGAAATAATTTAGAGACTTATACCTAAATGTGCAAATTTTTAAAATTATTCTATATTTTATAGATAGCCAGTGCAAGAGAACAAGATATGGAGATATATGAGAAAAGAAAGGGGCACGAGCAGCTAGTCGAGCAGCAGAGTTAAAAGCTTTACTTGAAGGATAGACTGTAGAATCAGGAAGACCATAGTAGAGCGAGTTACAATAATCAATCCTATATAAGACTAAAGAAGTAACAAGGAGGAGAAGAGTAGGATCATCAAGAAAAGGCTCAAGAACTTCTAGCAACACTATTAATCTGAAAAGAAAAAGACATACTAGAATCAAAGATAAAGCCTAGACTACGAAACTTATGAGAAACATCAAAAGTTTTATTCAAATTAATTCAAATTTAGAAGGATTAAGTTTAAGACACATAGAGTCTGACCAAGCGATAATTGAAGAAAGACATAGAGATAGATTATGAAGAATACAATTTATGGAGAAATTAGATTAGATTAAATTAGATTAGATGGAGAAACCATGTAAATATAAGAATCAGCGTATGGTTGACTAGTGAAAGAAAAATTATTAATAATAATACGAGGTAGTTCAGAAGTATAGAGTATAAATAGAAGAGGGCCAAGGAGAGAACCCTGAGGTACCCCAAAAGTAGAAGAGTTAGAAGTAGAATTATTGAGAACAACAGAAGAAAAACGATTACAGAGATAGGAAAAAAACTAAGATAGACAAAAATCAGTGATATTAAAAGAATCATCAAGTAGCCTCAAGAGAATAGTATGATCAACAGTATCAAAAGCTTTTTGTTTGTGTTATCGCATGCACTCCTTAGAAGTTCTAGAAGGATGATAATCCACGTAAAAATAACATTTAGTAAGAACAGTTCACAACATATCATAATGGCTAAATCAACATACCAAACAGAAATTATTTATACATGCATATATAAAAAGTAAATCAAGAAATCAAAAATTATATAACCAAATTAAAAAAAAAAAAAAAACCTAGAAACTAGTCAAATAAATAGACATTATTAAAAAAATTGTCTAAAAAAGTAAAATTTAAGGCGACGACGAAAAATAAATTTAGTACGTTTTGTTGGTGTGGTGGTGTGAAGCAAATACAAATACATAACAAAAAATAGTAAGAAGTCTTAAGAATAGTAGTCGGTTACCTACCTACAATTTAATTACTTTCAGGGCCCTAGCTTACATATAATGATTAACTCATCTCACCTACCTACAAATTTGTATTTCTAAGTTTTAGAAATTTTAAATAGTTCAGGTATTGTATTTTACACATTTAACGTTATTAATTATATTGGTATAATTAAATTTAAAAAAAATTTTTTTTTTTAGAAACTTCTTAGATAATGTTAAGCCCTAGCCTACCTACGATTGTTCAACTCATCTCAATCCCTAACTTACCTACGTTAATTCGTAAAGTTATTTGAACAACTATCATCATTATATTCAATGAATATTTAACATTCTGCTGGTGCTCATAAAAACTGGTTGCTGAAATCATACGTTGGCTTACTGTAGCGGCTTACAGGGTCTCAAATAACTTATGTTGGCTTAATCGGATATTTTTTCATATATACAAAACTATGAGATCAATCAATCAACCAACCAATCAATCAACCAATTATTCATTCAATCAACTAATCAACCAACCAATCGACCAATCAATAAACCATATTTGAAAAATATTTGCAAGGCTTGTTAAAACTCGAACCAACACTTAACTGTACAGATCTACAAACAATTTCGAGATTTTAGTAAAGAAAGAAAAACACAATAGTTGCTTTTATTAAATCAAGAAATATCCAAAAATTATATAACCAAATTAAAAAAACTAGAAACCAGTCAACATTTAATAAAAAAAATAAAAAAATAGACATTAAAAAGATTGTTCAAAAATGTAAAATTTAAGGCGACGACGAGAATAAAATGTGGTTTGTTTTGTTGGTGTGGGGCTGTGAAGCGAAAACAAACAAACACAGCACAAAAAACTAGTAAAAAGTCGCAAGAATAGTAGTCAGTCACCTACCTACAATTAAATTACTCTCAGGGCCCTAGCTTACTTATAATCGTTAACTCAACTCTCCTCTCTACAAATAAGTATTTCAACGATTTTGGATTTTACTTGTTTTAGGTATTTTATTTTACATATTTCAGCGTTTTTATTTTACTTGAAACATTTTAACTAATTTTAAGCCCTAGCCTACCTACGATTGTTCAACTCATCTCAATCCCTAACTTACCTACGAATTAAATTAAAGTCAGGTAAAGAAAATAGAAAGTTGAAGAGGAACATAACAACGACGACACCGAATGAATGGATGTTGTGTATGTGTGTCTTGTATTGGTGTGTGTGTGTAAATGTGCGCGCGTGTACTCTCCAGAAACTTCTTCACTCACTACGGACGAACCTCCATTGCATCGACCATCATCTGACACGCATCGTGAATTTGACCGGGTACTGAAAAACACTAAATCTGAAAAAAAAATTAAAAGCTGTTGGAAAAAGTAATAGGCAACTTATCTTATTGAGATAACCTTTAATCCTTCGTTCAAATTCGAGTACTTTCATAGGTACGATGGGACAAAAACAAATTTCCCTTTAATATTATCTTCAAATTGTCGTCGGAATGATCATCATGAGACCACCATCTGAAACGTGCTGACGTCCACCACAGCCCACCTCTCATCATTCTGTAGACAAATTTTTTTTAATTAGCATGTTGGTAAATCAAAGAACAAAAGAACGAACAAATAAATGATTAACTGAATTAGTTAAAAGAATGAATGAATTAATTAATTAATCAATCAATGATTCAATGAATGAATAGAATGAATTAACGAATCATTTAATGGAAGAATAATTTGAAAGATTGAGTAATAAAATGAACGAATGAATTAATGAGAAAAATGAGAAAACGAAACTTATCCTTACTTCAAAAATCGTCGTTACTGTACTCCGTTGCACCGACCACACAATCATCTGGTCGGCACACAAGATGTCATCCGAACTTCTGAGTGTCAGTCGAACAGCCAACGAGCTGATTCTTCCTACACCACCATCATCATACGTAAATCATCATGAGACCACCATCTGAAACGTGCTGACGCCCACCACTGCCCACCTCTCATCATTCTGTAGACAAAATTTTTGATTAGCGTTGTAGTAAATGAACTTTCGAACGAAGGAACAAACGAATAAATGATTGGTTGAATGATAAAGTGAATGAATGAATTAATTAATCAATAAATAAATTAACGAATGAATATAATGAATTAATTAATCAATTAAATAATTTGAAAGATTGAGTGAAAATATGAATGAATGAGAAAAATAAAAAACGAAACTAAACCTTACTTCAAAAATCGTAGTTGCTGTACTCCATTGCACCGACCACAATTATCTGGTCGGCACACAAGATGTTATCCGAACTTCTGAGTGTCAGTCAAACAGCCAACGAGCTGATTCTTTCTACACCACCATCATCATACGTAAATCATCATGAGACCACCATCTGAAACGTGTTGACTCCCACCACTGCCCACCTCTCATCATTCTGTAGACAATTTTTTTTATTAACGTAGTAGTAAATGAATGTTAGAATTTTAGAAGCAAAAGATTAAAAAATGGAAATAATGGCAAATAAATAATATCTGAAAATAATAAAAAGATTAAAATATAAAAAAAACTTACCGCTGTCCATTCGACAATGGCAGAATGTTGAATGCCTTCCGGTTCCTATGTTGTCCTCCAAAACTGGTGCCAGTCCTTCCCGAGATTGTTGTTGAAACACAGCCCGTGGAATGGAGAAAGAGAAGATTCTCATCAGAAAGCTTAGCGGTGCCTGCATCTCAAATTGCTTAATAAAAATAATCCTATCTACCTATTCAATTACCTTAACTAATCTATATTAAATTGTTAATGGTACGATAGTCAAAAGTCCCCCTTCATTCTCCCTCCTTGCACAGAGGTTCACCGACAGCCAGGGCACCGGATAGTAAACCATTGCCGTGCGGATAGTAGACTACTGCCTTGCGGATAGTAAACCATTTGCCGTCCGGAAGCCGTGCGGGTAGTAGACTATGGCCATGCCGCATAGTAAATCATTACCGTGCAGATAGTAAACCATTGCCGTCCGGATAGTAAACCATTGCCGGTTCACCACTGGCCACTAAGGCTTACCTCTGACAAGAGACTTCGAAATTCAGAGTCTATCGGCTATCGTACCCTCAACTTACCTATTCATTACAATTAAGCCCTAGCTTACCTAAAATTACAAAACTCAAGAGCCCAATTCATTGGCCTTTCGGCACCCACCCCACCACCTACGTAATGCCTTGGGCTCCAACTTAGTAATAATAATATAAAACTTAAACCCTATATCTATTAATGAGTATGTGTTACAACGTAGCCTTAACTTACCTATTCATTACATTATGGCCCTAGCTTACCTAAAATTACAAAACTCAAGAGCCCAATTCATTGGCCTTTCGGCACCCACCCCACCACCTACGTAATGCCTTGGGCTCCAACCTAATAATAATAATGTAAAACTTACAATTAACCTACCTATCGGTACACTTACAGAGTTTTAATTTACATTACAAGATTGTTCCTAGAATTACATTATTGCCCTTAACTACCTATGAAATTAAATTACTCTCAACCTCAGTAATAATAAATTAGAATGTGTAATGAAAATAAAATAACGCTCAAATACTAACATATGTGTTTATGTATGTACTTGTGTGTGTGTGTAATACGCTGATGCGTGTAATGTGGGTGCAAGAAAAAAAAAATAGAAGCGATAAACTTACGCGCCTACCTATTCAACTACATTAATGTTGGATGCTTCCTATCTATCCTACCTATAATAAAAATTATGCTTATCTAACCTACCTACATAGCTATTAAATGTAATTGTGTGTGTATGTGTGTGCGTGTATGCATTCTTACTTAATGTTAAATTACTGAGAAAAAAGAATAAAACGTATCCCAGCCAGGCCACTGAACGTGGCCTGACATCCTCCATGATGAACTCCTTTGGAAGCTTCAACCTAATTGAAATGAATAGAATGAAAAAATCTTATTTATTTAATTTAAATGAAAATAGAGAAACGAACCGTGGTTAAACCCGCCAGCCGGAAAACCAGCCAACTGGCAAAAAAGGAACCGCAAAGAAACCGTAAAACGTACCCCAGCCAGGCGTGCATTCTTTGCCACTAAATGAACGAACGTAGCGTGAAATCAAACATTCCGATCTTCCACTGTTCTGATGAACTCCTCTGGAAGCTTCAACCTGAATGAATGAACCTGAATGAACCTGAATTAACTTAAATGAATGGAAAAATCTTATTAATTTAATTAATTTAAATGAAAATAGAGAAACGCAAAGAAGCCGACCGGTCGGCAAAGAAAAGAACCTCAAAGAAAGGTATCTATATAGGATTTATGCTCTGTATAACTCTATATAACTCTATATAACTCTATATAACTCTATATAACTCTATATAACTCTATATAACTCTATATAACTCTATATAACTCTATATAACTCTATATAACTCTATATAACTCTATATAACTCTATATAACTCTATATAACTCTATATAACTCTATATAACTCTATATAACTCTATATAACTCTATATAACTCTATATAACTCTATATAACTCTATATAACTCTATATAACTCTATATAACTCTATATAACTCTATATAACTCTATATAACTCTATATAACTCTATATAACTCTATATAACCATGCATACTACCACATTCAATCAATAAAAATCCCACTAAAACCAGGAACCACCGCGTACCTGTAGAGTGTATCGTGTGAAACAAAACAAAAAAAAACACAAAACAAAAAACACACCACCAAGTAGAGTAAAAGAATAGAAGTTCCTAACCTACCTATGTAACTAAATTACCTTATGCCCTAGCCTACCTATATAATAAATTAATTTTTAATCTCACCTACCTACGTTTCATTAACTTAACTCAAGACTCATGAAGAAAGAGAAAAAGGAGTAAAACAGAACATAAAATACTACCACACAAACAAACACTATGTATGTATGTATGCATGAGCAACCGCTAAAGAACCCACCTAAAATTTAAAAAAATACAAAATACTAACACACAAACCACTCTATATAACTCTATATAATAAAATAAATAAATAAAAAAATAAAATAAATGAGATCAGGCAGACCGCTTCAAGCCTAAAGCGAGGCAGAATGCCTGATCTGATTTTCATGCTTTCTCAGCTCCTATTTATACTCGTTTCAACCATACATTCTCATCATTTCAATCATTCACATCAGTAAAAAACTTATTTAATGTATGTACTACACTATTATACAGTCTTAACAACAATGCTAACCGTACTAAATTGACGTCATCCAACGAACGCCATCGAAACTTTCTGATTGGCTGGTTTAATCAGCCATACTATTTTTTATATAAGCATTTAATATTAATAATTTTTATACATGGATTTTAGTTATATAAATTCATAATAAAAGCAACAGTAATCAGTGCTACATATGTTCGCACGCAGTTCAAAGTTTCTGGGGAGAATTCAAAATAATTTAAGACCACACCTTGCTTAACATCCAATTCGCCAAGCCGAGCCAAGCCAAGCTGAGCCAAATGCGTAGGTTTATAAGCACTTTTATATTAAAATTTTGTTCGCTTTATATACGAATATCCCCAATATTGATATCAAAGAACTAACACGAGCGAGTTTAAAGAATATTTTATTCAAAATTTAATTAAAATAGAACAATACACTAGTTTTCTTTGCCAAATAATTCCTTCCAATCATTTAAACACGCACACCCTTCAAATGAACTATCTCGCAATCTATTTCTTTTTATGCTTATCAGTTTTCCAGATTTTGAAAAACTTGTTCTTTTGGTGTGGAAGTTGAAGGGATACATTTTACTAAGTATAGAATACCGCTAGCATGACGTCATTTCCTCCAACGATTCCGTAACAAATTCTCCATCCTATTTAAAAATTTTCTTTGATGCTTTTTTAGCACTCAGGTCACAATCATCATCATCGATGTCGCGATGAAATCTAATTGAAAATATTTTAAAAATTGTTGATAAAAGTATCTAGAATATAATAATTAGTATACTAGTATATAGTAAAACGTTTAATATTTTCTGAGAGAATTCAAAATAATTTGAGACTACACCATAACACAATTGTACAATTTGAGTGTTTGAATATAACTTTATAAATGTATTATAACTACACATATCTATCTATCTATTTTTTTATTTAGTTTTGCCTGCGTATGATATTTGGTCAAGTTTATTTGATAGGAATTGAACATAACCTTTATACCGGCTAATTCACTTACAGGCAGTTAAATTACTACGGTTAACATGACTTCATTTGCCCATCCTATTTTAACAGTTTTATTTGAAGTTTTCTAATTAGTCAGTCACAATCATCATCGTCGAGGTCGCAATGGAATCAAAATGAGAATTTTTAAAAGTTTTAAAAAAAGTATCTTTATTCATTTTATGATACTACTTTGTTTAATAAGATACTGTTTGATACTGTACTATCAATTAACCAATCAACAAATAAATCAATCAATTAATAAGATACTGTTTGATACTGTACTATCAATTAACCAATCAACAAATAAATCAATCAATCAACCGCTGAATCAAATCAACTGACCGAACAATCAATTATTTAACTAACCAATCAAACAAACATCTAATTAACCAATGAACCGTGAACTATATAATTTGAAATTATTTTTGTCAATTTTAATGAAAATATTGCAATTTTGTAAGTAAGATAACCTATGGCTTATTGACAAAAATAATTTCAAATTACATAATTCGAGTTAATTACAATATTTTAAACACATGGAGTCAAATTTGTATTTAGTATTAGTTGTTTGTTGAAACCCATGCAATTTCGCAAGCTCTTTCATCTCACAAGTTTCGTAGTCTAAGCTTTATCTTTCATTCCAGTATGTCTCTTTCTTCTCAGATTAATGGTGTTGCTAGATGTTCTTACTTTCATCTACGTAGAATAAAAAATTTGTGCCTTTTCTTGACGATCCTACTCTTCTCCTTTTTGTTACTTCGTTAGTCTTATCTAGGATTGGTTATTTGTAACTCGCTCTACTATGGTCTTCCTGATTCTACACTCTATCCTTTAAGTAAAGCTTTTAACCGCTCGTCTAGTTGCTCGTGCCCCTCTCTTTTCTCATATATCTCCATATCTTGTTCTCTTGCACTGGCTTGGTAAGTGATGGAGAAGTAGTCGGAGGAGGTAGAGAGTTCAAGAGAAAGGGGCCAGAAAAAGCAAATGTAGATTTAGGAAAAGAGTGTCAGACGAGATTATCAAGTGGCGGCTGACAGTGTATCCGAAACATGTCAGCACGCGTTTGTCGATTGATCATTCTTTGTTTGTTCAGCCCGTGGCATGAAATTTGGCATGGTATGGGGAATTCGGTGGGCTAGAAACAGTCGATAATTTGAATATTTTTTGTTCAGAGGCCCATATTTGTATCAATATAGTTATACAGTGATGAAATTATTATTTAACGCCGGGAGTTTATGGGTGAAAAATATTTTATTACCAATATTTCAAACTAAAGATGAAACCGATTAACCCAAATGCGATAAAAAAGCACGTTGGCAAATTTTTTCATTTAAAATCATACGAACAAATTGTGTGTGTGTGCGTGTGTATGTGTGTATATGCGTGTGTGTGTGCGTGTGTTATTAAGTTGGCAGGAAAAGAGTGTGCATTGTAGCATGTTTAAGAATTATTATAAGTGATGGGTCCATTTTATTGAGTTTACAGAAAATGAATTAAAAACATGAAAGTCTCAGTCACACAACTAAATAACTTGACAACTTTCCCAACATTCAAAATAGAGTTTTGTGATACATTGCAATACATGTATATAATCTGTCTGGGCGGTATAAAGGTAAAGTGCTTGGCTCAGTTATCGCAGTTTACCAGATTCGATTGCAAGGATCTCCGCCCAACACACATTGCCTTGTTTCGCGTGTATTAAAACGCAACGTGTGTTTGCTGATCTAGAAAATATTGAAGAGGGGAATTGTATGTGTAAGAATTGTATCTATATATCACAAACAGTATCAAAAAACCCATCACCAGATATATATATATACATACATATATATATATATCAAACCAAAGATATATATCTTTAAAGAGAGAGAGAGAGAGAGAGAGAGGGGCGGGAAAAGGAGAGAGAGAAAGAGAATATTATATATATATATATATATATAAATAATTAGATAGAATATATAGAAAGAAAGACACATATATAAAAAAAACTCACACACATATATATATATTTTTTCTTTTTTTTTAACAATTAAAATATATATATATATAACATAAAATTTAAATAATGGGCGTAGATTAAAATACATGTGCTCATATATCTAAGATGTGATAATAATTTAAATGTCTACAAATGCTTGCGTATACATGAACAAATAGAGAAAGAGGGATACGTATATATCATTATGAACCCCGCCGAAGGCTATTAAGTTTTACCGAAACTTTCTGAAAGAGCCATCAACTCTCTTCCCTTAAAAGGCCGCCACTCACACCTCAGATGACTTTTGGCAAATTTCTCTATGTTATTCAAGACAGTTTTTTTGTATGTTTGGTGATCTTCAGTGAGGTTGAAACCTTTTCCGGGCTCTAGGTACATTGCGGTCTGAATGTACTGACCTGTCGTCTCGTCTTTTGTTAGTACACTGTCAGGGTCAAATGGTTGACCAGGGAATTTGATTATGACGTTGCTCATATTGATCTGAAATTTGGTTGAGTGAATTTCATTCAGAGTTGTTAAGTAGTTTCGTGGGATGTAAAATTCTGTTTGTATGACAGAATGTGGTGTTTTTTTTGTATCTGAATGTGATTCTCATCAATTGAGAATTCATTCAAAATAATCAGTATGAACAAAACAAAAATTATTCAAACGATTTGAATAAATATTTGAATAATTGAGTAATTAAATATTTGAATAATTGAGTAATAAATATTTGAATTATTAAGTAATTAAAAACTTGAATAATTGAGTAAGTAATTATTTGAATAATAATTTATTTGACAATTAATTGAACAAACTTCAAATTTTCTCCAGTGCCTCATAGCAATGAGTTTTAGGACGCACTGATCTTCAATATCACCATGGTAGACGAGAGTATCGATGAGAGGAGAGTTCTCCACAAGTGACAATAAATTGCACAAATCTGCAGAACCACACGTGTAATCGACGAAGGACTTCAACCTGTTGAAATCGGCTGCCAACGTGCTTATGAGGCTGACGTCATAAACGCAGTACTGAGAGATGATTACAGATTCAACGTCGAAACATTTGACCACTTCCAAGAACCTGAATAGAGAAGGATAAGGAATTTTGTTCCCAATTGAGAGACGCATTGCAAGGTTCTGGTGGGTTTTGTGTAGAGTTCTCCATTTCTCTTGAGGTATGTCGAAGAACTTTCTATTTTGGTATTCAAATATCAGCAAAATGTTCAACCTAGTGAGATGTGGGTAGACTTTTGTGTTGAATTTTGGCTTAATGAGTGAGAGTTCATTTAAAAGCTCTGCTGATATGCAGAAACAATGGAGAGATAGTGAAGTTAAGTTTCGTAACTTTTGCACACTGAGAAAAACCTAATTCAATATGAGTTTTAAATGGAAAAGTAATAAAATCAACAAAGTTATAAAAAAAATATTTACATATTCAGGTTGAGGAATGGAGGCACTTAGTCTTATCCATGTGTCGTCAACAATTTTCGGATGAAAGATTGACAATTTCTGTAAATCTGGAAGGCTGTTTAGAATGCTCGGAGCCCCATCTTCATGTCTGACTGGCCACGAAATGATACTGAGCGATCGAAGAGTTTTGCTGTTGTTTGAGATGAGTTTATAAATTAAATCCATTTCTGTAACAGATGAAAAATTTATTGAAGAGTCATGCATTGAAAGCCATTCTCCTAGCCCTATCTCCAAATTTTCTAACGAGCAGCAATGTTTTACGGCTACCTGCAAAGTTTGAAAAAGCTCTTTTTCATAGTCACCAATTTTCCAAAGAGGGCCACAGTCCAAATAACCACCCAACAAAAATGAGCAACTTTTTACGTGGCGGTTGTACTTGGTAAGTACTCTTTGGAAGTGGCTGCACAGATGAGACTTGTACAACTTTTGTGGTTTTGATTCAGAAGAAAGAGACGGAGTCGCGCCTTTAAAGATGGAAAAATAAAAATCATCTTGCGACGAATCTGACATTCGTATCAGTTTACCTTTACAAGACTTACACCTATAAAGAGAGTCTTGGTGACATGATGAGAACTCAACATAAAAACTTTCCCAGAGCTGGGGGCTCAAAAACAAATCGCGAAGTCGCCTGTTCGTTAGTGACAAACGAAATTTATCTCTCATTCGCGGCAAAAATGAATAAATTTTAATCAACAAATGGTCAGGTAGAGGCAAATCTTCCAACTCTTCCAACTGAAGACCCATTTCCATCGCTTGACAGTTTTATCTGTTTAAAAAATATTATTCCAAATGCTATTATATATATTTACGTGTAAGTATTTGTATCTTCGATTTCATTCGAAGAGCGTTTCGCCAGTTCATCTTGTTTTTAAAATCTAGCCTAACTAATTTTTAACAAAATTCACTTTTAACGTTATTATTTTTTTTACTTTTCATTATTTATGGCACGCCACTCATAAATTCATAAAATTGTCAAAGGGCCTGTGTATCAATAATGGATCTTAAAGACGAACAACCTTAAAGACGAACAATCTTAAAGACGAAAAATCTTAAAGACGAACATTCTTAAAGACGAACAATCTTAAAGACGAACATTCTTAAAGACGAACAATCTTAAAGACGAACAATCTTAAAGACGAACATTCTTAAAGACAAACAACCTTAAAGACGAACAATCTTAAAGACGAACAATCTTAAAGACGAACAATCTTAAAGACGAACAATCTTAAAGACGAACAATCTTAAAGACGAACATTCTTAAAGACGAACAATCTTAAAGACGAACATTCTTAAAGACGAACAATCTTAAAGACGAACAATCTTTAAGACGAACAATCTTTAAGACGAACAATCTTTAAGACGAACAATCTTAAAAACGAACAGTTGATGATGATGAGAATAACGAATTCTAAAGTTATCACCATAAATGTTGCCAGCAAATGACCGCTAGCTGTCCGTCCATATTCAAAGTAGTAGACTAAACTCAGTTGAGTGTTACAATTCAATTACATTAGACTTTGACAGTAGATAGCTCATTCAAGTTTAAGGTGTCTAATCAAGCAAAATTTAAATAAAATTACCCACCTACATACCCATGTAAACAATTATTCATACACATCAGGGAATCAAACATACATGACAACCATCAGTTTAGTGTGATTAACTATTGACACTTTTAGGAATATTGTAAAGACATATTTTCAATGTGATTTTCTTTTTTTTCCATGTCTATCTCAATTATTTTTCTCTTCGTTCGTGAACTTACTGATAGCGCTTATGAGAACTTTTATTAATTGACGCTTTATATAAATTTATTTTATTTAATTAATTATTTTATTAAACGTTAATGATTTTCCAATGGCAATTCTTCAACTCATTCCGAAGTGAAAATCTGTAAGTTGTGGAATAATATTACATTGAAATTATTCGATTGGAAGCAAGAAGCATCTAAGTGTAGTTTAGTAAAGAACCAAAAAAAATTTGTCGTGTTAATGCACTTGCAAAAAGTAATACACACTAAATAATTTTAATAGTTTCCGAAATTATGGTATACAGTTTATTGGAAAATGTAAAAATATACATGAATTCAATTTAAAATGTCCTACAGAAGCAAAGAAACAAAAGCAGACTGAATTATTCAGTGCTTGAGAGCAAAGATGTTGAGCGAGAGAGGGAACGCTTTGTTAAAGAAATAGCATGGAAAGAAATAGAATTGTCTTGAGTTTTTTAGGAATAAAACTTCACAAAAGGATTCATAGTTGGTATTAAAAATTCAAGACATGAAAAAATACATGACAATAAAAAATTTTTACGAATGCTACAGGGCTGTGTTTGTATATGTTTCAACCTTAGTAAAATATTCTACATCGACATTAAATACGACACACTACTACGCATTGCGTTCCCAGTTGAGTATAACTTTTGATTAACTGTTTAATTATCGTTAAATTATTGTAAAACTTTACTTAAATTAAATTAATTTACTTCAAAAATGAGTTGGCTGTATAGTTTTTTGATGTTATGTATTAATGCTATTGTGGCTTATAAATGTTTCTACAAGTTTATGGAAGACGAGGCAAGATTTTGTTCGTGCGATCATGCGAATGAAGTCACTAGCCTAGAAGCCCTCGTGTTGTGTTCTATGAGATGCTCACAAAGAAGAGCCGGTTGTGTGGCTTACAACTTCTTCAACCTTATCAACCAGCGCCAGCTCTTCAATGAAACGCTCGGCAAGTTTTCCGTACTGTCCGGTTGCCAATATTATTTCAGAGAAGGTTTTTATGGCGAGAAATTTAGTTAATTTACTAAATTTTGCATTATTATAACTTTTTCGCAACTTAAAAAATATATAATTCCGTTAATTTAGATTTAAATGCAATTAATGAAACACTGACCATTGACGTGGTTAACAAACTGGAGGAATTTTACACCAACGGCAGAAGCATTTCTGTGTCTCCTGCGACTTTTCCACATGCAAACGACTGGGACCAACCGGACCACTACAATGTTGGAGGCGACCAGATTGTCATCGCCGTAGAAGGGTACAATGATAATCTTGAAGGTTAGTGCTGACTCGTTTAACTTTACTAGATTTTAGATATTTTTCCGAAATGTTTCCACATTCTGTAAACACAATACACCACACCAGGGAACTTCATCCTGACGAACAGCACCTGGAAGTGTAGTTAGTACCAACAGCTCCACAGTTGGCTGGTACAAAATTAATTACAATGACTCACTCTGGCCTGCCGCTAAGGAATATTCAAACTCATTTTATAAGTCCGCTGGAAGTACCGCATGGAATGCTGAACCAAGTGTCTGTAAAAACTGCAAATCTTACTGCAGGAAAAGTTTTATAAGTAATTTTTATAGAAATTTAAATCATGGCAAGCGGTGGGTCCATAATTTTGCAGTTGGGGGAAGGATTTTAAACATCTCTTAAGCTGATGACCTTTTTCTAGTAATCTCCGTTTTGGTGGGTTAGGGTTAGAATTTGAAAAATTCTCGGGTTAATGAGCTTTTCTGCTAATTTTCGTTAATTTTTTTACTCAATTTTACTCAGAATCTTTCGGAATTTCTTTCAAAATTTTTCTTTCCTAATCTAGCGGGGGAAGAGGCATAACCCGACCTCCCTGCCCCTATGGGTCCTCCACTGTTGCTGGTAGTTTGAAAAAATCAATTACAAAAATGTTTATTATGTTGCTTTCGTTATTCAGAACTGACTGAAATGGAGAGATGCCAGTTGAATTGAAAGAGAGAGTTGATCCCATTTTACGATATAAACTTTTAATTGGATTTTAAATAATTGATTGATTAATTGATTGATTGATTAATTGATTGATCGATTGATTAATTGATTGATAAATTGATTGAGTGATTAATTGATTGATCGATTCATTCATTCATTCATTCATCGTATGTCATCCGTTGTGAGCAGTTTTTTTAATAAAAGTCAGAAAAAGGATCGTTCTATGTGATGAATAGGCAAGTTAAGGCAACATTGTCAACATCCGACTCATTCGAAATTTGATATAACATTTGGTGTAACATAAATATAATTCAGCATGAAGATAGGATTATTTTAAAAATAGGTTAAGCACTTTGAGAAGCAAGTCACACTTGGCTTTCTGATAAGAATCTTCTATTTTATTCTGATAAGAATCTTCTATTTTCTTCTGATAAGAATTTTCAATTTTATTCTGATGAGAATCTTCTATTTTATTCTGATAAGAATCTTTTATTTTATTCTGATAAGAATCTTTCATTCATTCATTCATTCATTCATTCATTCATTCATTCATTCATTCATTCATTCATTCATTCATTCATTCATTCATTCATTCATTCATTCATTCATTCATTCATTCATTCATCCATTCATTCATTCATCCATTCATTCATCCATTCATTCATCCATTCATTCATCCATTCATTCATTCATTCATCCATTCATTCATTCATTCATTCATTCATTCATTCATTCATTCATTCATCCATTCATCCATTCATTCATTCATCCATTCATTCATCCATTCATTCATTCATTCATTCATTCATTCATTCATTCATTCATTCATTCATTCATTCATTCATTCATTCATTCATTCATTCATTCATTCATTCATTCATTCATTCATTCATTCATTCATTCATTCATTCATTCATTCATTCATTCATTCATTCATTCATTCATTCATTCATTCATTCATTCATTCATTCATTCACTCACTCGTTCACTCACTCGTTCTTTTGTGTTCGTTCATTCATTCGTCACTCAGTTCATACTTCAATCATTTCATTTGTTCGTTTGATAGTAGGTGCATTCATTGGTTCATTCACACGTTCATTCATCTTCTCTTGAATGTTTATTCATTCATTCATTCATTTATTCGCTCGTTCATTCATTTATTCGTTCATTCATTTATTCGTTCAATTAATCGTTCTGTCTTTGCTCTTTTTTTTACAAAGCTTCGATTTGTTTGATTTGCAGTAGGACAAATCTTCTTTCTTTCATTCACTGGGTCGTTCTTTCATTTGTTCTTTCAATCCATCTTTTGTTTATTCATTCATTCTTTCACTCACTCACTCACTCACTCACTCACTCACTCACTCACTCACTCACTCACTCACTCACTCACTCACTCACTCACTCACTCACTCATTCATTTCTTCAATCATTCATTTCAATCTTCGAAAAATAATTCTCCTTCCCGCATTTTAAATAAGCAGCATAACAAACACACAAACATTTCACATTAATATTTAAACTAACAAATAAATTACTCACATATAATATGTATATATATATATATATATATATATATATATAGCATATATGTATATATATATAGTTTGTTAAAAGTGAATGTAAGTTCTAAACAAGAAAAAAAATTAGTCAAGAGTTTAAAATAATTAATCCGTTAATGAATAAATAGAATGAAATTGATTGAAAATGGTCATTAAAATGTTTTGTTTATTCAAGTTCAGTCAATTAATTGATGATTGATTAATTAATTAATTAATTTATTTATTTATTCATTCATTTATTTAATAGTCTTTTAATCATTTATTTAACCGATAATTCAATCAACCAATCTAGCAACCAACAAACCAACCAGCCAATCAGCCATCCAACCAACCAACCAACCATCCAAACGAACAAACATTAACATCATCTTCGTTAGTCTATAAAAACATTAAATCACAAATTCTTAATCCTTGGCAAAATATAAATAACACTAATAAAAATAATAATAACATGAATAATGAAAATTTTAATGGGTTAAATATATATATATATGTTATGTGTGTAACAAATATAAATTTATCATATAAAGTTAATGTTTGTCATGGGTTACATATTAATATATCTTACGAACAAGTTTGTTGTGTGTGGTGTTGGAATTAGCAAATCAATCAATCAATCAATTAGCTTATAAAGCGCTATTTCCGCGATGTTCAACAGCGCTCCTCAATGAATTTTGAAAACAGATGGGTCTTGAGATCCGCTCTGAACTTCGCAAGTGATGGAGAAATAGTTAGAGAAGTTGGTAGAGAGTTCCAGAGAAAAGGACCAGAAAAAGCAAAAGCAGATTTGGCAAAAGAGTGTTTAACACGAGTTAAGAAAAAGCGAGAAGAAGAAGACGATCGTAAACCGGGGCGTTTAGGTTCAATTAATATATCTGATAAGTACTTAGGAAATAATTTAGATTGAGACTTATACATGAACGTGCAAATTTTAAAAATTATTCTATATTTTATAGGTAGCCAGTGCAAGAGAACAAGATATGGAGATATATGAGAAAAGAAAGGGGCACGAGCAACTAGACGAGCAGCAGAGTTAAAAGCTTTACTTAAAGAATAGAGTATAGAGTCAGGAAGACCATAGTAGAGCGAGTTAAGATAATCAATCCTAGATAAGACTAACGAAGTAACAAGAAGGAAAAGAGTAGGATCATCATGAAAAGGCAAAAGTTTTTCTATTCTACGTAGATGAAAGTAAGAGCTTCTAGCAACACTATTAATCTGAGAAGAGAGAGACATAGTAGAATCAAAGATAAAACCTAGACTACAAAACTTATGAGAGACATCAAGAGTTTTAGAATCAGGTAAGATAATAGGAGGAATAGTAATTGAGTGTTTAGATTTATTAAAACAAATTAATTCAAACTTAGAAGGATTAAGTTTAAGACACATAGAATCAGACCAAGCGATAATCGAAGAAAGACATAGAGATAAATTATGAAGAACACTATTGAGATTAGATGGAGGAAAAGAAGTATAAATATAAGAATCATCAGCATATAGTTGACTAGAGAAAGAAAAGTTATTAATAATACGAGGTAGTTCAGAAGTATGGAGTATAAATAGAAGAGGGCCAAGGATAGAACCCTGAGGTACCCCGAAAATAAGAGTAGAAGAGTTAGAAGTAGAATTATTGAGAACAACAGAAGAAAAACGATTACAGAGATAGGAAAAAAACTAAGATAGACAAGAATCAGCAATATTAAAAGAATCATCAAGCAGCTTCAAGAGAATAGTATGATCAACAGTATCAGAGGCAGAAGAAAAGTCAAGAGCAAGAAGAGTAAGATTACTATTGTCACTAGAGAGAAGAGAGAGAGAGAGAGAGAGAAAGAGAGAGAGAGAGAGAAAGAAAGAGAGAGAGAGAGGGAGAAAAAAGAGAGAGAGAGAATGAGTGAGTGTAAGAAAGTAAGAAGAATATGGGAATGGATTGGGAGAGTGTTAAAATTTAGAGAGATTGAGACGTGGAAAAGAGAGTGTGTGAAGTTTTGAACTCGTAAACATGATACAAGAAGAACTGTAACAGAGAGAGAGAAGAGAGAAAAAGAGGGAGAGGGAGAGAGAGAAGAATGAAGAATGAATAAGTAGTAGCAGTATAAAGAGAGAGAGAGAAAGAGAGAGAAAGATATACATATATAAGAGAAAAAGAGAGAGAGAGAGAGAGAGAGAGGGGATAGATAGGAATAAAATGAATAAAATTCGAACAACTTACTACTACTATGCTACTTAATTCAAGTTGCAAAATTCTATTTGCTATTTCAACAATTATTATTATTCTAATTATTATTATAATAATAATTATATTTATTATTATAATAATAATAATTATTGTTATTGTTATTATTATTATTCGTCATGCTTGGCTGGCTGACAATTATAACATCACGTAGGTAAGACATTCCTCAATGAATGAGTAATTTTATTATTGTTATTATTATTATTATTGTTGTTGTTGTTATTCTTAGTAGTAGTAATAGTAGCAGTAGTAGTAGTAGTAGTAGTAGTAGTAGTAGTAGTTGTTGTTGTTGTAGTGGTAGTTGTTGTTGTAGTGGTAGTAGTAGTAGTGGTAGTGGTAGTAATAGTTATTGTGTATTGTGTTATATTATTGTTGTTGTTGTTATTCTTAGTAGTAGTAGTAGTAGCAGTAGTAGTAGTAGTAGTTGTTGTAGTGGTAGTTGTTGTTGTAGTGGTAGTAGTAGTAGTGGTAGTGGTAGTAATAGTTATTGTGTATATTGTGTATTGTGTTATATTATTGTTGTTGTTGTTATTCTTAGTAGTAGTAGTAGTAGCAGTAGTAGTAGTAGTAGTTGTTGTTGTAGTGGTAGTTGTTGTTGTAGTGGTAGTAGTAGTAGTGGTAGTGGTAGTAATAGTAGTAGAAATAGTTATTGTGCTGTTATTAGGATTGTAGCAGCAGAATTAACTTGCGAATGAATGGATGGATGGATGAATGAATGAATGATCGAACGAACGAATGAATGAATGGATGAATGAATTATTGAATTAATTAACTTAATTAAATAATTAATTAAAAAAAATGAATGATTGAATGAGTAGAAATATATGGATAAACAGTAGAATGAATGAATGAATGAATGAATGAACGAACGAACGAATGAATGAATGAACGAACGAATGAATAAATGAATGAATGAATGATTGAATGAATGAATGAAAGAATAAATAAAAAAAATAAATAAACAATCAAATACAAATTCCATTCGACGCATGGTTATATTGTGTTATATTATTGTTGTTGTTGTTATTGTTAAACACACTGACAATGAAAAAAATAAAGTTTATAACTTCTTCAAAATGAAAAAAATTCACTTACTGTTTCAAAACACGAACACACACACACACACACACACACACACACACACACACACGAACACACACACACACACACACACGAACACACACACGAACACACACACGCACACACACGAACACACACATACATTTAAAAAATTGTCTGCTAGTACATTGTTTAAATAAAGCTTCGTAATAAGCCTTTTATTGTTAAAATTCATATTAATGTTATCGGTGATACCATTATTATTATTATTATTATTATTTTCATCATCTTCATCATCATCATTCAATCATAATCACAATCGCAATATTCACATCGATGTAACTATAAATCAAAAGCTAAAATTAATTGCTTGCTGTAACAAATCATCGGCGGATCGGGACAACTTTGACGAGGGGGACAAGGTTTTACGAGGGGTATAAGGTTTCACAGCGGGGCAAGATTTTACGGGGAAGAGGGCAGAGTCTAAAATGGAGGTCAAAGTTTGCCGGAAGTTTTAAAACTGGAAGCTTTTAGCAACCTATTTTTTTAGCTTTCCCTGAAGTTTTGTGTCAATTTTTCTATTAAGAATAAATTAAATTATAAACTGTTGTTTGAATCGTCAAAATGGTCGTTGGCTGTTGGGTCGATGGTGGCGAGGTTGGTTGATGGTGATGGGGGTTGGGTTGATGGTAATAGGAGTTAATGGTGTACCGACACCCCCTTCAATCCGCCACTTATAATAATTATTCGTCATGATAATAATAATGATAATAATAATGGTGATAATAATAATGATAATAATAATGCCATCACAAAATTGCAGGAATATATATATATATAAGTATTTAACCAATCAAAATGTGCCAGCATTTAATGTAAGCCATCGAACTAATCAATCAAATAGAAAGAATTAACTTATCAGTTGGTCAGACCAACCAACCAATCAATCAAAAACCATCCAGCCAACCAACCAGCCAGCTAACTAGCCAACCAACCAATCAACCCACCAACCAATCAACCAACCAGCCAACTAACCAATCAACCCACCAACCAATCAACCAGCCAGCCCGCCAGCCTACCAACCAACCAATCAGCCATCCAGTCAACCCACCAGCCATCCGGCCAGCCAATCAGCACTTGCTCAATTCTGCAAGAGCCATGAATTTTTTATACAACTCCAACTTTTCTTTCTCCGTCAGGCTGACGTCATCGATGTTTTTCCCGCCAACCAGAAGATCGTAAAGTTGGCGACGTTGTAGGGTCACGCTGAGGTCAACCTTTGAAGATGATGATGATGATAGTGATGATAGTGATGATGATGATGATGATAGTGATGGTGATGATGATAGGTTGGTGATGATGATGATGGTAATGATGGTGATGATGATGATGATGACGTCGGTGACTTCGCATTCACCTCGATGACGCGCGTCAGCAGGACAGACGACGTTTTGTAGAGGTCACGTGATCCGTAAACCGGGACCCTCTTCCGGGTCGTGACCTCTGACGTCATGATGACCTTGAACTTTTGAAAGGTCATCGTTATTATCTGCTGAACCTATTAATCGAGTGAACGAATGAACGAATAAGTGAATGAATGAACGAACGAATGAATGAAAGGATGAATGAATAAATGAATGAATGAACGAACAAATGAATAAATATACATAAAATTTTGAAACGAATAAATACATAAATATTTTAACAACAAATAATAATAACCAAGTCATCTTCTGTAACTAGGTCACCCATTGTCAGCTGTTGAATTTGCTCTTTCGTGATTGGTGGACCTTGTGTGATGGAATCGCCTGATTGGCCGGTTAATTTAACGGTTAAGCAACGATTGGTTGATGGTCCTAAAACTAGGTCAATCAACCAGCCAATCAGACAACCAATCAACCAACTATCCAATCAACCAACCAACCAATCAATCAATCAACCAACCAACCAAACAACCTACTAACCAACCAACCAACCAATCAATCAACCAACCAACCAAACAACCAACTAACCAACCAATCAATCAATCAACCAGCTAACCAGCCAACCAACCAACCAATCAATCAACCAACCAGCCAACCAACTAACCAACCAACCAATCAATCAACCAACCAACCGACCGACCCAATCTTTCGGACTTAATAATCTGCTTAACGGAATCAGGAGCTGCCCCAAGCAGAAGTTGTTGTAAATCCAGTTTTGTGATCTCCCGCTCTAAATATGTTGAAGTGTTGTTGCTGTAATTATTGTTGTTATAATTGTTGTTGTTGTTGTTGCTGTAGTAATAGCTACTGTCATTTCTGATTAAATTGCTGTTGTTGTTGTTGTTGTTGGTGTTGGTGGTATATGAAAAGTTGTTGTTGTTGTAGTTGGTTTCAAAATTCTCGCCGTTTTTGCTGTTGTAGTTGTTTTCAAAATTGTTGTTGTGTGAGCTAACGCTATAAAACTTGTTGTTCTCAATAAGGTTGTCGATGATTTCAGTGCTGTTGTTGTTGCTGCTGGCGAAATCTGGTTTATCGAAACATGGGAAAATTGATAATTGCTGAATTTTGAGTGGTGAATTGATTCATTTGATGTTGTGTGGTGAATTGATTCATTAAATGTTGTGAATTGGTTCATTGGATGTTGTGTGGTGAATTGATTCATTGAATGTTGTGTGGTGAATTGATTCATTGGATGTTGTGTGGTGAATTGATTCATTGGATGTTGCGTGGTGAATTAATTCATTGAATGTTGTGTGGTGAATTGATTCATTGGATGTTGTGTGGTGAATTGATTCATTGGATGTTGCGTGGTGAATTAATTCATTGAATGTGTGTGGTGAATTAATTCATTGAATGTGTGTGGTGAATTAATTCATTGAATGTGTGTGGTGAATTGATTCATTGGGTGTTGTGTGGTGAATTGATTCACGTTGTTATCGGATCGTTCTTATTATTATTTACTCATTCATTCATTCGTTCGTTCATTCATTCATTCGTTCATTCATTCAATTTCTCACTCAACTAACCCCAATCTAGTCCATCATCCCCAACTTCTACCGGTAAAGTGGCACCTAGTTTGAAAAATATTTTCATCAAACAAACAAACAAACAAACGAACGAACGAGCGAACGAACGAACGAACCAACAAACAAACCAAACAAACAAGCAAGCAACATACAAACAGGCAAACATACAAACATACATACAAACAAACAAACAAACAAGCAAACAAACAAACAAACAAGCAAACAAACATACAAAAAACAAACAACAATAACAACATCCACAACAACAAAACTAATTACAACATCAATCAAAATTTACGATCATTCTTTTCAGTAAATAACACAAATCAGAATAATGAATATTGTTGCCAATAAAAATTGTAGAATATATAATCATTTTAATAACCTCTAGAACTCGAATCATAATCATAACCATCATCATCATCATCGCCATCAAATTCAAAATCATTACCATTACTAATAATGTTGTTGTATGTTGTTGTTGATGTGGTTGTTGTTGGTTTTTTAGGCTTTTTTGGTTTTATAGATTTTTGTTGTTGATGTTGTTGTTGTTGTGGTATTGAACGTAAATGTGAACGCTGCAGTTGTTGTTGTGGTTGTTGTGGTTGTTGTGTTGACGAAAATTGTTGGGAGATTGTAACAATTTGTTGATTGGTTTGTTGCGGGATTATGATTTGTTGCTGCGATTGCTGTTGCTCAGTCTTTATAACCATTCCCTGGAGAGAAAGATCGAAGCCTAAATTTGATTGGCTGCGATAATTGGTCGGCGAAACAAACTGCTGATTGCTGATTGGTTTAGAAAGGGGAATGACAGTCGGTCCTCTTCTCTGATTGGTTAGCTGATTCGTATTGACCGAAAGAGGAGGAGACAGGATTTGTTGGTTGTAAGAAGGGCCTGGCGAAAGAATTCTCGTCTGATAGGTAAGATTGTTATCCATTCCAACATTGTTGACAACATTTTCTGTTGCGAAACTTCTTAACGTTGTTTGTGGCATTGGCGACTGTTGTAGCGCTAATGGCGACATTGGCGACTGTTGTGGCGCCGGTGGCGACGTCAGAATCGACTTCTGAAGCGAGCTAACGGACCGACCCAACCGGCTAACCGACCGAGGCGGTACAGCACTTGCCGGACGAGACGGCATCAACAAATTTGGGGTTAAATTCAAGCTCACGTGATATTTATTTCCGGTTTTGTAAACGTCCGTCAGCCCGGGATCCATTTCCGGCAGATCCAGGTGAGGCGTCGGAGCGAGTAGAGGCAGTTCATCGTTGTTGTTGTTTGTCGTTGTTGTTCGTGTTGTCGTGCTGGAATAGAAACTTGGTTGTTGTTGTTGAGGAGAGAATGTGTTATTGTAATTGTCCTTATAATAAATATTATTATTATTGCTATTATTATTATTATTATTATTAATGTTGTTGTTTTTATTTATTGCAACGACTTCGACTATGGATGGATGTCTGTCGACAGGTTTTTTAACGTTAATAACTTCATCTTCCGGAACACTGATTGATCCGGATATTATTTTCTGCTGAACTATTTCCGGTTTATTTGGGTCAACACTGATAGATCCAAATATTATTTTTTGCTGAACTATATCCGGTTTATTGGGGTCAACTTCAATTGACCCGGATATTATTTTCTGCTGAACTACTTCCGGTTTAGTAGATTCCACTTGAATCGACCCGGATACCTGTTTCATCAAAACCGCGTTTTTGCCATTTCCCTCCTGAACGGTTATGAATCCGGCAGGGGTGGGGGATATGATTTTCAGGGATGTGCTGGCTGTTGATTGCGAGTTGGAGAAAGGCAGCTCGGGTAGTGGTCTGTTTTCTACGGCCACCTGTTGCCTCTGTGGCTGGTCCTTCTTAATACTGGTCGTAGCAGTAGTGGTAGTCGTCGTGTGTTTCTTTGAGTTTTTTGAAGGTTTTGGGGGTTTTGCAGGGCTAACTGCGCCGAAATCAGAAACGTCGTAGTAATTATTGCCGGCATCGCCGGAGCCACCATAGCCACTGTGGCCCTCGTCACGACCTTGCTGACCTTTGGGTGACCTCTTGATGGTCCCACTGTCCAGGTCATCGTATATGGAATCTTTCCCATCGGCAGCGTTATAATAAGTATCATCATCATAACCATCACCATCATCATTATCATCGTCATCCTCGACATCATTATCATCATTGTCCTCCATAAAAGCAGCGGGCATGTCGGCCGTGTTGTATTTTTTCTTTGGTCTTTTATTATTATTATTATTATAATTGTTATTGTTATTATTATTATAATTATTATTGTTATTATTATTTTTGTTGTTATCATCATCATCACCGTTTGTTATATTTATATCATAAATATTATTATCATAATTTATATTTTTATTACCACTGTAATTATTGTGACTACTATCATCTCCAGCAAATTCGCGCGCAATCTCAACTTCGATTTCCTCATCCGGAATGGCCCTACCTCCCCCGCTTCTCGCCGTCACGTGATGATCAGTTTCTGGTTTATATTTCACTTCCGCTGCGGCTCTTACCGTTTTCGGAGATTTCTCCAGGAGCTGTTTCGGCGAGGAGACTTTGTTTAGTTTTTGGTTGTCCCTGTTGTATTGATCTCTTGGCAGTGCGCCGTATTGATTTTTAGAATCACTTGATTTAGAGTTTGTCTTTAAGTCATCGTAAACGACTTCCGGTTTACGTTCTTTGTTGAATTTCTGGTACAGGTTGTTGTTGTTGTTGTTTTTCATGTTGACATTTGCAACATATTCGTTTTCTTCAAAAATTTCTATATAATTGTTGTTTCTGTTGTTGTTGTTTTTGTTGTTGTTGCTGCTGTGTTGAACGCCGTCAATGTCAAGGCCGTCTGCGACGACAACATCCCTCATGCTCGTGCTACAATGGATGTCGTAGTCGTAAACGTTGTTGTTGTTGTAGTTGTTGTTACTTTGGTGGGCGCCATCTACATAGTCATCATCAGAGAGGACGTCAACCTTCTTGCTTTCAATCTTGTGAACATTCCTCAGTCCTTCGTCACCGCTCTCTGCAACAACAACTACGCTTTTTTCAGTTGTTGTCTTGATGTAGTTGTTGTTGTTGCTGTTGTTGTAGTAGTCGTTGTTATATTCAACTTTGTTTAGGTTTCTATTTTTGCCGCTCGGTGGCGAAAGCCTGTTATTAACCAATCCGAAGTCGTCATCGTACCGATCAGGGCTTTGAACTGTTTCAATCTTCTTTCTCGAAGGTTCTGTCCTGCCACGAATCTTCTGACGATGCTGTTGTTGCTGGCTGCTGTAGGAGTGGCTCGTCGCGTCGTATTCCTCCTCTTCCTGACCGGATGTGGATCTCCGATAGGTTTGCCGAAATTCGTCCAGTTTCGAGTCGCGACCGATGACGTAATTGTTGTTTTTTATCGTCGTTATTGATGATGTTGATTTGTAGTTAGGATCACGTGATGAGTCATCGTCATCTTTGTTGTTGTTGTTGTTGTTGGCATCGAGGTTGTTGTATCTGCTGGAGCTGGTATAAACTTCAACGTATTTCCCACTGCCACCACTACTGTCATTATTGTCACTCCCACCATAGCTAATCACATGAGCGGTTTTTTTGTTCATTATTGGTACATATTGAAATTTCTGACCTTTCTCGTCATCCACTTCTGCCTTGAAGCTAGAAATGGATTGAAATTTATGCTCCGGAAGTTGTACGGGAACTTCCTGATCACTATTTAGTCTTTTTCTTGGTTTTTCAACTTTCTGATCTTCCTCTTCCTCCGATGAAAAATTGATCACCTCATTTATGGTGTAACTCTTTCCCAATTTATAACCTTTTGCTCCTCTGGCATCCAGTTTTGTCTGCATCACTCCCGGTTCGCCATTCTGCTTGCCGCTGAAACTTGCCTGTGGCTGGAAATCCTGTTTGTCCTGGCTCGTGAGGGAGACATTAACGATGTTGTCGTCGTCCCAGCTCTCGTTTCTAGAAACTTCCTTCTTAGCGAAACTGCTGCTGTTGTAGTTGTTTCTAACCTGTGCTGACGCGCCGCTATCACTAACACCGATCCCTCTTCCGGTAGAATAGGAATTTGCCGTTTCCGGTTTGGCGTCGAAAAGATCGCGAATTTTCTTCACGCTGCCTAACACAACAGGAGATTCCTCGTTATTGTAGGCGTTGATGTAGGCATTGTTGTTGCTGCTGTCGTTAATGTCGTCGTTGTTGATGCTGTTGTTGTTGCTGTTGTTGTTGTTGCTGTTGTTGTTGATGATGTTTACGCTTGTTAATATTTCGTAGCCATCTATGGATTTTTGATTTTTGTTTTGATCTGCGCTAGCTGACGTCATCTTGACGTCAACGATTTCCTGATAGCTGTTGTAGTTGTTGGTCAGTAAATTATTTGAAATTTGTTGTTGTTGTTGTTGAGAGGATGAACTGATGCTGTTGTATTGCTGCTGCTGCTGCTGCTGGCGTTGTGGAAACTGCTTTTGATTTTTTATCTCGGCTTCGAAGCTTTCGATCTTTTGCAGGACTGCATTCTTGCCCTTCGGAAACATCTGCTGCTGTTGCTTTTGCTCAGCAACATAAACATCATTATCAGGATCATCTTCAACATTTTTACCATCCAAGTTACTTCTCTCAACATTAACGTCAACAGACTTTTTTTGCATGCGTACGACCTCTGAGAAGTCAGCATCGCCGCTTCCACCGCTTCCGTTCGTGTAATTTATATTATCCTGCTCGCTGTAATTTATTTTATAATTATTATTCTTATAATTATTTTTAAGACTATTATTATTGTTATTACTATTATTCTCCGAGACGACAACTACTCCTCTTCCAAATAACCCGCTCTGGGTTAATTCGGATTTCTCTGGAAAAAGATTTTTAGTATTTATATTTTCATTGTCATTATTGTTGTTGTCGTCGGAAGCTTTTTTCGTAGCAGATTTATTTCTTCTCTTTTTCCTCTTGTTGTTGACGTCATCATCACCGACGTCGTTGCTGACAATATTGTTGTCAATTGCGTCATAGACATTGTAAGTAATTTCTTCCGAGAGTAAGAATTCTTTGGTTGTCAGTTCTGGGTTGACGAAGCATGATAGCGAGCGGGTTGAGCCTCTCGGGTCAAAGTTGTTGTTTGTTGTTGATGTTGTTGTTGATTTTGTTGTGGTTGTTGTTGTTGCTGATGTTGATTTTGTTGATGTTTTTCTGTCGGTTGTGACGATGACGTCATTGTTGTTGCTGTCTTTTCGTGTGGGTTTAGTTGTTGCCGATGGGTTTTTGTTGATGTTTCTGATGCTAGTCTTCGGGCTTGGCTGCGGGTTATTGACGTAAGAAAGCATTTTTGTTGTTCGTTGATGGTATTAATGGTTATGTTGTTGCTGTTATTGTTGTCGTTGTTGTTGTTGTTGTTGTTGACGTTGTTGTTGTTGCAGCTATTGTTGTAATTTATAGACCAAACCCTAGAATGATTAATGATGAAATTGTATGAAAGCCGGCCTAATCATTAACAATTGACTCGTTCTAAAACATTGATACTATGGAATTCGTAACTACTACAACTACTAATTCTACTACTGCTGCTGCTGCTACTTCTACTGCTTCTACGACTACTACTACTGCAGTTACTACTACGCCTGCTATTACCACTACTCTACTAAGTTTATTTTACTACTACTCTACTAAGTTTATTTTATTACCACTATTAAAAGAACAATTTCTATCATTATTATTTTTAAAACTATAAATATTTTGCAGCTACTACTACTACTACTACTGCTGCTACTACTACTACTACCGCTACTACTACTAAATCAAATACAGCAACACAAAGATAACAACAGCCTACAAAAGACTTTCTATTGCTCTGCAGAAAACAAATATCGCCAACATGTACGTACACATGCATTCTTTAAATTCATTTTGATTCATAAAGTTGTAGCTTTTGTAGTAGCAGCAGTAGCAACAATAGTAGTAGTGGTAGTATTGTAGTAGTAGTAGTGGTAGTGGTAGTAGTAGTAGTGGTAGTAGTGGTAGTGGTAGTAGTAGTAGTAGTGATAGTAGTAGTAGTAGTAGTAGTGGTAGTAGTGGTAGTAGTAGTAGTAGTGGTAGTGGTAGTAGTAGTGATAGTACTAGTAGTGGTAGTAGTAGTGGTAGTAGTAGTGGTAGTAGTGGTAGTAGTGGTAGTAGTAGTAGTAGTGGTAGTACTAGTAGTGGTAGTAGTGGTAGTAGCAGCAGTAGTTATAGAAGTAGTAATTAAAAATCAATTGACCAACATGAGAAAAATCTCACAGAGAAAATTTTAACCGCTAGACTACTTCGTGTGTATCTGTAACGTCTGTGTGAATTCTAGACAAGTTTTGTCATATAGAGGAAGCACATGGGGGCATGGGATACTTACAATGCTGTGTTTAACTATTTTTCGTCAAAAAGACAGACTCTGAAAAGCTTTGGATCTGTCGAAACTACTTACAACATTGTAAACATTTTAAACTGAGAGACTGAGTAAATTCAAGGTAGAATGATAACCTTTGAAAGAGCAAGAAAATTCTACCAACCTTCTTTAAAATCTCGGCTCCATTAGCGTCATACAAGTTAAACTATTTCAAAATTGATTTCTCAGTTCTCAGTCATACACAATCAAATCGCAAATTAATGAAGCTATCTTTTTAGATTTTAAGATTACTAAAATTTATTTTTTTTATTTATAAAAGTTCTTTAAAAACAATTAACCGACAATTAACTCGGTTCTGTTATTAATTCTCATTCGATATATTAGTTAATTAATTAATTAATTAATTATTATTTTTTAATATTAATAATTATTATTATTTATCTATTTATTTATTATTCAAAAACTTGAAATTCGCCTTAAATTAAACATGGTTCATCTCACTCACCAAATTTAAACTTCTTACTAACTGAATTCGAATTTGTATACCTACATGTATAATTGTATATATATAAAATATAACATTATATTATATTATTATATTATGTTAAATTATATTATATTCTATATATATATATCAATTATATATATATAATAATATAAAGCTACATATATTAATTCATTCATTTAATATATATATATATGTATAATATATGGCATAATTATAGAATATTATATATATTATATTAAATATATATATATATATTCATTCATTCATTAATTCACTCATTCATTCATTTATTAGTTCATTTATTATTATTATTTAAATATATTTATAAACTTTTATTGCGATTAATAACACTACAAACATGCGATTCACAGTAATGCGATTTGTTATTATAGCTCACTCGTAAACAACAACAACAATAATTATTATTGCTATTATTATGGTTATTATTATTATGATTATTGTTATTATTATGATTATTATTACATTTTACTATATACATATATATTTTTAATTTTGATTATCATCGACAATTATTCTTTCTTTCATTCCATGTATGTTCTTACGATGAAAATGAAAGAGGTGTTCTCATCATTATGATTATTATTATGATCATGATTATTATGATTATTATTATTATTTACAGGTGGCACCAGTTGTATTTCACTTTACGCTCGCCATTTCATTTTAAAACGCTGCGCCATTATGATGGCGATGATGATGATGATCGTCTTCGTCATCATCATCATGTGTAGTAGTAGTGGTAGTAGTAGTAGAAGTAGTGGTAGTGGTGGTAGTAGTAGTATTAGTGGTAGTAGTAGTGGTGGTAGTAGTAGTAGTAGTGGTAGTAGTAGTAGTAGTGGTGGTAGTAGTAGTAGTGGTAGTAGTAATATAAGTTATTATTGTTGTCGTCATCATCCTCTTCATCGTCATCACCATCATCCTCATAGTAATCATCATCATCATCGTCGTCATCATCATCAAGCTAAATCCAAAATAATCGGTCCAAGTTATATCAATTAAAGACATGTTAAAAGGATTGTAAAAGCCAATTGGCGATATTTCAAAGGTATTAATTAAAATATTGCAATGCTTAAAGTCATCAATAATATTATCTTTCAAATTACCAATATATTTATTCATTTTAAATTGTTTTGATTTTATGAAGTTAGTTTCATGGCAGACAGTCAGTTCAAGTATCTCGATCGTGTCTTTGTTGCGGACAGCAATGTCAGGACGGAGTGATCTGAACAAGTCTGTTATTGGTCGTATCTTTTCCCCTTTCAAATCCGCAAAAATCTCGACACCCGGCCTCGTGTCTACCATGAAATTATCGATAATTATTTTTAAAATTTTGTTGTGGCGATCTAAGTATCTGCTCAATGCAGATGATGAGCCACAATTTGACATGACGTGTTTGTTCGTTTGTGTTGCATTGCAGAGCAAACATGATGCATTCGTAGTTTTGCCCCATCTGAAGAGGTTGGTGTTTGTTGGTAGCTGCTGAATAAGGTATTTTCTGGTGAATTTATAGAGGACCTCTGATAGCTTTACAGTCGACCTGGAACATCGCGTTATCTCGGAGCTATTGATGTACTCTTTTATTGATTTCACAAGGGTACCTTGGCATTGCAGCAGCGAGAGATGATTAAAGTTTGTTTCATAATGCCTCTGTCTTAGAGCATTCATTGCTGGTTTTAATTCAACATTTCTCAGGATCAGGTTGTCAATCAATCTTTCCATAATTGTTGTGAGATTCACTCCACAATGATCTCAATAATAATAATAACAACAACAATAATAATAACAATAATAATAATAATAATAATAATAACAATAATAATAATGGCAACTGAATTAATTCTCGTAAATGTAAATATTAAAAAATTCATTGCAAATATTTAATTGCAACAAACATTAATGAACGAATGAATGAACGAATGAATGAACGAATGAATGAACGAATGAGTAAATGAATGAATGAATAAATGAATGAATGAATGAATGAATAAATGAACGAAAGAATGAATGAATGAATGAACGAAAGAATGAATGAACGAACGAATCAATGAACGAACGAATCAATGAACGAATGAACGAGTTTATCGCTAATGTACCGTTATAATTTTGAAATAATAATAATAATAATAATCATCATCATCATTACCATCATTTTTATTATTATTAATAATAATTATTATTTATTATTATTATTTATTATTGTTGTTATTATTTATAATTATTGACATTCTTATCGCTAGCACCAGAGGTACACAAGCCATTTAGAACGTTCAAAACACCACTCATTTTCGCCGCGTTCCTCTTCTTCTCCCCCTCCCAAATCGTCAGCATCTCTCTCATTTCCTCCTCCACGTCTGTCACTCTCTTGTCGGCCATCTTGACTTTCATTTCCGCTTCCGCTACGGCGCTTATTAGGTGTTTTTGGTTATCGTGGAGCAGAGTTTCCAGCTTCTGTTCGTGCTGTTGTTTCTGCGTCTCCAACTGGAGTTCCAAACTTTTTACTTGGTTCGATTTTGTGTTTGATAACTGTATGACCTGAATGAATGAATGAATGAATGGATGAATGAATGAATGAATGGATGAATGGATGAATGAATGAATGAATGGATGAATGAATGAATGAATGAATGGATGAATGAATGAATGGATGAATGAATGAATGGATGAATGAATGAATGAATGAATGAATGAATGGATGAATGAATGAATGGATGAATGAATGGATGAATGAATGGATGAATGAATGGATGAATGAATGGATGAATGAATGGATGAATGAATGAATGGATGAATGAATGGATGAATGAATGAATGGATGAATGAATGGATGAATGAATGAATGGATGAATGAATGGATGAATGAATGAATAGACAATTAATCAATCAGTTTATCAACCAGCCAGCTAACCTTATCTTCAATCTCGGCAAACTTTTCAATCTTATCCTTCAATTCAGCCTTCAATCTTGCGCAATCCGCACTCCTTTCCTCCACCATTCTTTCCATCTCCGTTAGGTTCTCTTTTAGTTCCTTTTTCCGGTCAAGTTGGTCGTTTAGTTTGACCTTTAAAATTTCTATTTCCTGTGTGAGGTGGTTAACTCTCTCGTCTGACATCTATCGAATATAATTTTGTTTAATAAATAAAAATAATATAATAAATATAGAAAATATACATTATTATTATATAATAAATATATATTATATTTTTATTATTACAGAATTATTATAACAGAAAATTTGATATAGCGCCAGTTTTAAAAGTTTCTCAAAGGCGCCCTCATACAAAAGTTCACAATGAAAAGTAAAATGACTGAAACAACCAAATAATAGACAATTGAACCGAAAACGAGTATGTTTTCGGACTTTTTTAAAATCTATCAACACTCAATCCCGGTTCCCTCAATGACTTTGGCAGAGTCGGCCCAGCAACAGATATGCTTCTTGCTCCTATATTCAATTGGGCCCTATTAATGGCCATCAGATTTAGACCACGAAACTTCAATTGAACGCCATTCAAAACAGTTTATTTTCCGTCAAACTTCTCCATCGAATACTGAGGCAAGCATCTATCATTTGACGCTTTGTACATTAAGAGACATATTTTAAAAATTATTCTTCTCTGAACATTTAACCAATGAAGGTCATTTAAAATCGGTGTTGCATAATCAAACTTTAAGGCACCTACAACAGTTTTAGCTGCTCTATTTTGAATAGACTGAAGAATGGCAACTGATTTCACCGGTAGACTATTATTGCAATAGGCTGTTGCGATAGTCCAATCGAGAGTGAACGAATGTATGTATCAGAGTTTGCATTATAGACCTGTCTAATGATTTGCCAACACGGCAAGTGGTAGGTACAGTAGCACAATGAAAGCATTTAAAGATGATTTTTCAATGATAATCTTGAATCTTAAATACATCCCAGAATAGACAGTTCTTTACAAAATTTTATATTTTCTCCATTTACATCAATTGAATTTATATTCATTTTCAAGTGCCGATGGTGGTGTTGGGGTAAAGTAAGTAAAGTTGACATCGCAACCTTTGTTTTTAAAGAGTTGCTTGTTTATTATGTTATGAATGGCATGGGGTATAATATTATATAATTTATAATATAACTTTCACCAACATAATCATTCAATTCATCACTAATTATTCACCTATTAATTCACTGTTCCCTCATTTATTTCTTCACTCACTCATTCGTTCATTCCATCCATCCATCCATCCATCCATCCATCCATCCATCCATCCATCCATCCATACATCCATCCATCCATCCATCCACTAAACCTCCTCCAGCCTCATCATCTCCAGCTTCAACCCCTCTCCATCCTTCATCATCTCCCCGATCTGCTCTTTCAATTTTGAGATACTGTCCAACTGATCCTCAATAACCTTTCAATGATATAATACCATTTTAATAATAAAAGATTAAGACGATTATTATTATTATCATTATGAATATAATTATTATTATTTTTAGTAGTAGTAGTAGTAGCAGTAGTAGTAGTAGTAGTAGTAGTAGCAGCAGCAACAGCAGCAGTAGCAGTAGTAATAGAAGTAGTAGCAGTAGCAGAAGCAGTAGTAGTAATAGTAGCAGCAGCAGCAGTAGTAGTAGTAGTAGCAGCAGCAGTAGCAGTAGTAGTAGTAGCAGCAGCAGCAGTAGTAATACTTTATTTTTTATCCTGACAGTATCCTCTGCGCTAGATAGACTCTCCTTTAATTCCTTTATTTGTTCATTCAATCGCTCAATCGTCGCCTCGAATTTCTTTTTTTCTTGGAGATAGTTAGAACTCTGTGTGTGTGTTTGTGTATGTGTGTGTGTGTTTTTGTTTGTTTGTTTGTTAGTGTGTGTATGTGCGAATGTTTGTGCATGCATGCATCCATGTATGAACGAACGAACGAACGAATGAATGAACGAACGAACGAATGAATGAACGAACGAACGAATGAATGAATGAACGAATGAATGAACGAATAAATGAATGAATGAATGAACGAATGAATGAACGAATAAATGAATGAATGAATGAATAAATGAATGAATGAATGAATGCATGAATAACTAAATAAACAAAAGAAAGTATAAATGAATGAATGAAAACCATCCAAACCTGTCTACCCAACTCTCCATCCCAAACATCCTTTTCTTCCCTCAGTGCGGAGATGATGGACTGAAGAGATTCAATCCTTGCACTCATTTTCACGTTATCCAATTGCATCTGCTTATCCCTCACAACCGACTGATCAATTGTGGATAATTTATTTTCCAAGATTTTGATCCGGGATTGAAGTTCCTTCGTCTGCTGGGATTTCGAAGTGGATAGCTCTGATATCCTGGCTTCATGTGATGGATGGATGATTGGTTGAGTGCTTGGTTGGTTGGATGTATTGTATTGCATTGTATTGTATTGCATTGTATTGTATTAGTTGATTATATGATTGGTTGGTTGGTTGATTGGTTGATTTGGTAGTTTGATTGGCTTGTTATTTGGAATGATTAGATAATTGATATTTTCTGCGGCCATTCAACCAATGAAAGAGCTAGTCAGTCATCAACAGATCAAAAAATTTAATTAATTTTCCAACAATTCACTAACCAATTAACTGATCATTCAACCAACCAAACAACTAATCAACCAACCAACCAAATAACAAACCAACCAATCATCCAACCAATCATCCAACCAACCATCCAACCAATCAACCAACTAATCAACCAACCAATCATTCATCCAACCAACCATCTAACCAGCCATACAGCTAACTAACTTTTTTGTTCCTTGCACAGAGCGTTCAACTCGGCCAGAAGCGTCAAATTTTTTTCAAATTTTTCTTTCAGATCGATATTTTTCTTCTTAAAATCGCGCAACTCGCTTTCGGAACATTCCAAAGACTTTTTTAATATGCAAAACTTGCCCATCTCTACTGTCAGCGCATCCCTGAATTCAGACTCCAAGTCGGTATACGATTTTCGAGAGTCGGTCAAACTGCGTCTGAGATCCGAGTTCTCAGTGCTTAAGATTAAAAGTTTTTTCAGAAGTTCGGTCGGTTTTGTTGTTGTTGTTGTTGCAGAATGTTGTTGTTGTTCTAATTCTTCTTTTATGTTGTTGTCGTTGTATGGTTGTTGTTGTTGTTGTTGCTGTGATGATGTTGTAACTGTCGTTGGGCCGATGTGTTGAGCGACTGTTGTGGCCAAAACTGATTGTAGTTCTTCAACCTGTCGAATGGACCAATTGAAAATATGATTAAAATAATTTCATCTTTCTTTCTCACTCTCTCTCTCTCTTCCTCTTTTTTTTCTCTCCCTCTTACTCATAAATGAATGAATGAATGAATCGGTCGGTCAGTTAGTCAGTTAGTCAGTTAATCATTCATTCATTCATTCATTCATTCATTCATTCATTCATTCATTCATTCATTCATTCATTCATTCATTCATTCATTCATTCATTCATTTGATTATCCACCCATCCATCTATCAATTTACTCTACCGCTCATCAATCTATTCATTTTTAAAACTCCTTTTATCCTTCACTCATTTCATCCACTTATTTTTTCATTCATCCATTTATCCATCCATCCATTTATGCAAAAATTAACCTGCACGTGACTGGCGGCCAGTTGACCTTTGGTGACCTCAAGGTCGCGTTCCGTTGTCGCCAATTTCACTTGCAAGCCTTGTAGTTGGCGTTTTAACGTCTGCTCGTTTGTTGCTCTGCTGGCAAGATGATGATGAGGTAGTAAAAAAAAAAGAGAGAGAGAGAGAGAGAGAGAAAGAGAGAGAGAAATAGGACAAGAGTAGAACAAGAGAGGAAGAGAAATAGATGGGAAGAGAGAGAGAGAGAGAGAAAGAGAGAGAGAGAGAAGAAGACAACAACAACAACAACATCAACAACAACAACAACATCAACAACAACAACAACAACATTAACAACACCAACAACATTAACAACAACAACAACATTAACAACAACATCAACATCAAGAACAATAGCGACAATGACGATGCGACGACATCAAGAACAACTCTACAAAACTAAAAACGAACTTCAGCAACAGAATTCTTTCATTTTCAACTTTCATTCTCTCCATCCTGGCCTCCATGTTTTTGCATTCTTCCCTAACTTTTTCCAACTTCTCGGCCGTCATCATTAATTCCACTTTTAATCTGGATATTATTTCTATGTTTTCATCTCGCTGTTGTTGTTGTTGTTGCTGATGCTGTTGCTGGTTTTGTTGTTGTTGTTGATGTTGTTGTTGATGTTGTTGTTGTTGAAGTTGTTGTTGATGTTGCAACAACAATTCTTGATATTTTTTTCTTAGCAAAGTTGCTCCCTGCAATTTTTTAAAAATTTTTCTTGGAACGATTATTTTGTTGTTGTTGTCGTTGTTGCAATTTGGCGCTTTGTGTTGTTGTTGATGCTGTTGTTGTTGAAGATGTTGTTGTTGTTGAAGACGTTGTTGTTGTTGTTGTCGTTGATTTTGTTGAAGATGTTGTTGTTGTTGTCGTTGATGATGATAATGTCTTCGTTGTTGTTGTTGTTGTTGTTGTGATAGTTTTGCTTTTGAAAATTTATCGCTATTACGTAAATTTATCAGAGACGACGAAGACGATGAAGATGAATAAATATAAGCAACGTTGTCGTCATCATCATCATCATCATTATTATTATTATTATCGTTATTATTATTACTGCTATTATTATTATTGTTATTATTATTTGGTGGCGGCTTTTGTAGGTAACTGGGGGTTGGGCTTTTAGCCATCAGTAATTCATTCAACTTCAATTCAATGCTTTTGATTTGTGATTTCAGTTGTTCATTTTCTTTGCTCATGAGTTTGGAATCTTTTTGAATGTTGTCGTCGTTGTTGATGTTGTTGATGTTGTTGTTGATGTTGTCGTTGTTGTTTGTCGTTCCTTTCGTTGCAGTTGTGCTGGTAGCAATGTTGGATTTTTGTTGTGGCTTCTGTTGTTTTTGTTGTTGATGTTTTTGTTGAATAAAATGCGGCTTTAGTTGTTGTGGATGAGTTGTTGACTGTTTTTGTTGATGGTGATTTTTAGATTGTTGTTGTTGATGTTGTTGCTGATGTTGTTGCTGATGTTGTTGTTGATTTTGCTGATGTTTTTCTTGTTGATTTGTAGATTGTTGTTCTTCATTTTTAGACAAATCTTTCTCAGCAACCATCCTGATATTTTTCATCATCATAATCCTTTCCAAGTCGCTGGAATCAGAAGATACTAAATATTCATGATATGATTCATCGATTTCTTCATCTTCCTTCATTCCTCTAACTATACTTTGCCTATTTCTTAACAGCTGGCCGTCTAAAGTCAATAAATTAGGGATGTACTGAAGAATTGTGCTAGGATAATCTGGGTTTTGACAAATTGGATTTTCAAATTTATCGATTAATTGTTTGTTATTGTTGTGGGTTGGAGGTAATTTTGATTTATTTGTTGAAAAATTCTCATCTATTGAATTAATATGATTATTTGATTTTAAATTTAAATGTTGTAAATTAATTAACAAAACCAAAATACTGGCTATGTGTCCTATTGAGGTTAAATTATTTCCCGATAAGTCTAAACTTTTTAATCTTGATTCCCTACCCCCAAGAGACTTTAATCCGCCTAATTCACTAATTTTATTGTAGGACAGATTTAGAGTTTTTAAATTTTGTAACGTCTGAATGTTCTCAATACATTCGATTTCATTATTTGAGAGGTTGAGTTGTTTCAGGGAGGTTAAACATTCAAGACCCGATATCTTTTTAATGTTATTTGAGGAAAGGTTTAGAAATTGTAACTGCTTACAGACGTGCAATCCTTCGATTTTACTAATTCGGTTCGAGTGGAGGTTTAAAGTCTCCAACTCTGGTCCCAGACGAAGTCTCAGGATTGAAGTCACGTTCGAATTTATCACGCATAATTCTTTTTCGTTGAAATTTGCCGACATTTTGTAATGAAAAATATTAATTTGAATTATTAAAATGATGAAAATTTTAAATTAGACATTTTATTCCTCAGTTAATTAAATAAATTCGAAATGTGGAATTAGTTTCGAAACACCTGTTGTTTAATTTAGTTGTCATGGAAATTAATTATTTAAAAGTAAAGTTTAATATCAGTTTTATTCAATTAATAAATGACATTTGTTAATTTTTTTTAAATTTTTAAAATTTATTTTTTAAATATCATTAAAAAGTGCAAATTGTAAAAAGTAACAAATTTTTCAAAAAGCAGATTTAACTTTCCATCCCCACAAAAACTAAAGTTCACTTTTTAATATCTTCGATTCAAAATTTAAAAGTTTTTCATAAAGAATATTTACAGAAAAATCGTCTTTAAAATAATTTATATAAAAAAAATCATATTTCAAACAAAATGGACGACGAAAAAGACAATTTAATTGATGTCCTGTCGGCAAAAGTTAAGAAGCTTCTAAAGGAGGTTTTCCAGGTTCACATGGAATTATCAATAGGTAAGAACAATTTTTTAACTAATAAATTAGAATTAAATTAGGATATTAGGTATTCTTGAACCACGTGGCCGTCCGTTGATTTCCTCCAACTTCTCTTTCTTTTCCCACTTTTCACTTGTTTTAAGTTTTAACATTTCCAGAGTTTTTAAAAAGATTTAAAATTTTAAGATTTAATTAATTAAATATATTAAAGTTACAATTTCAAACTCTACTATTCCCTACTAACTAAAGCTAAAATAAACTAAACTTATCTAAACTTGTTAACAACCTTTTAATTAAATTTAAACTTTGGCAGTTAATTTAAAGTTTAGATAAATTTCCTGAATTTTGAAAGATAGAAAGTTTTATTTTAAATTATATTATTAAAATTATAAAAATAAATAAATATGAATGAAGGAATAAATAGTTTTAAATTTAAACAAATAAATAAATAAACTTCCATATTTCAATAAATGAATAAATCTAAATTATTCTAAATGACTCATCTCTGGTCTACTCAACGGCGTATGATGTAGAGACAAAGAATTTTGGTGTAGATAAATATGTTATAGGCCAGAAAAATTTTTTTTTTCAAATTCTGCTGGCTTTTTATTTTTTAATTAATTAATTTTTAATTTTAATATTTTAAGATCATTTTAATTTTTATTTTAGAGACCAAAAAATGGAAGAAGAAGTACAAGAAGAAATCAGAAGAGTTGGACAAGTACAAAATTCTCCCTCTCTTTCTTTTCTCTCTCTCTTTTTCTCTCTCTCTTTCTAGGTTTCTCTCTTTCTCAGTTTCTCTCTTTCTATTTCTCTTTTTATTTTTCAATATTATTAAACTAATTATTTAAAACATAATTCTACAAATGTTGTTCTTAGCAAGTAAGTAGATTACGTAATTCTTTTACAACATTTCATTTGTATTCTTAGTTTCCGGCATGAGTCGAGTCGTCCGGTCTCTAGTCCAACTAGAGGCAAATGCAACGACAGCGGCAACCACACTGGCCTCGCAAAAGTCTATGACATCACCATTCCAGATGTTAGGATTGAGGCAAAGATGTCGTCATCATCATCATCCTCATTTATATCATTACCATTATCATCTTGTTCATCATCGTCATCATTACCATCATCTTCTTCATCATCATCTTCATTGATATCATTACCATCATCTTCTTCATCATCTTCATCATCGTCGTCTGTGTTTAAAAAACCACAAGTTACATCTTCAGTTCTTAATCATAGAGAGAAATTATCATCACCACCACCGTCATTAAAACCATCATCATCATTTTCACCAAAAACATCTTCATCATCATCATTACCAAAAACATCTTCATCATCATCATTATCAACGAAGTCATCATCATCTCTACCGTCAAAATCGTCGTCATCATTATCATCGTCATCATCATCATCATCAATTAAGAGCAAAAAAATATTCATAAAACCGATTACACTGTCCTCACCACAAAAACCAACCACCATATGTGACTATTTCACTACTCCCTCCTCTTCATCATCATCATCATTACAACCACCATCATCATCATCAATACCATCATCATCATCGTCAGCGAGAACATCATCATTAACATCATCATCGTCGTCGTCTTCGTCATTCCGAACGGTAAAGCCGAATTTTCCATCATCATCAACGTCATTGTCGCCGCCATCACTTAAAGTTTTGAATAATAATAATAACAATAATAACAATAATAATAATAATAATAATAATAACAATAAGGACGTCTTTAATATTTTCACCATTGATTCTCCCTACAATAATAATAATGATGTTTATAATAATAATAATTATAACATGAATAACAATAATAAAAGCTTTCTCTACAGCTCTGACGATTCCTTCAACATTAGCATTAGTAACGACAATAATAATAATATAAATAATAATTATAATAATAATTATAATAATAATTATAATATAAATAATAATAATAATAATAAAAGCTCCTTCATTCCATCTTACAAAAGGAAAGTGGTCATGTCCAGAATTCCCGACCTGGTAATTCCCGAAACCGTTCCCATGGGTTATGATGACGATGATGATGATCATGATGATGATGATGATGGTAGTGCCGCTACTACTACTTCTGCTACTACTATAGCTGCTGCTGCTGCTACTACTACTACTGCTTCTAATACTAATAACGGTAATAGTGATTGTAAAATTTCAATTGAAGTTTCAAGGAGTTTATATGGGAATAAAATACATAACAACACTACTACTGCTACTACTACTACTACTACAAATAATAATAATATAAATATTAAGAATAATAATAAAGTTTTTAAGAATACTAAAGCAACGACTACTACTACTAATAATAATAGTAGTAGTAGTAATAATGATAATAGTAATAATAATAATAATAATAGGAGTGGCGGTAGTAGTAGTAGTAGCGCTAAGGGCGATGGTGATGGGGACGCTGACGACGATGGTGTTGATGATAATGATTTAGTCGCCAAGGCCTTGAAAATATTCTTCTCGCCTAGTCCAAAAAGAAGGAAAATAATTAATAATAATAATAAAATAATTAATAATAATAATAAAAATATAATTAATAATAATACTATAATAAATAATAATGATATAATTAATAATAATATAAAGAGAATAAACAACACTGATAATAATAATAATAGCAATAAAAAAATGTCCAGACTTGAATTTTTTGACATGACCTTTGTTAGTAATGATGACGACGATGAGGATAATAATAATATAAAAAATACTACTACTAATATGAATAATAATAATAATGATGATGATAATCTTTCAATTGACTACAGTGATGTATATATAGCTGGTATTAATAATAATAATATTAATAATGGAGATGATGATGATGATGTTCTTTTAATTGACGACGACGTAATGAAATGTATAAATGATAGTGATGATGACGATGCTGCCGACGGGAAAGATGGTGGTGGTGGTGGCGGAAAAGATGGTGGTGGTGGCGGAAAAGATGGTGGTGGTGACGGAAAAGATGGTGGTAATGATGGTGGTGGTGGTAGTGGAAAAGATGGTGGTGGTGGAAAAGATGGTGGTGATGATGGTGGTGGTGGGGGAAGAGATAGGCAGTTTGATGATGTGGATGATAGCTTCAATATGTTAGTTTAGTCATTTATATTTTAATCATTATGTATGTATAATTATATTATTTATATATATATATATATAATATTCTATACATATTATGATCTATTATCAACATATATATATATATATATATATATATTTATATATATATATATATATAATTTTTAGATGTAGTGTGTGGGTATAAATTATTTTTGTGTTGTTGTCAAGAGTTTGGCGGTTTATTGGAGTTGCATGTGTTGATTGCAAGTGAGATGTGATGACTCCTCTTTGTGTATTGCATTGTGAGACGTATGGATGGTGAAGTGGTCGTAACGCTGATATACATACGTATGCTGTTGTTGACGCGCACAGTCGTCAGTAGGGCTTTTAAATTCTTATATTACATGATTACGCTTCAGAGTAGGAGTGTATCGTGTGTGGAATATCCTCTTTAGGAGTACAGTTTCTTTCTTTAAGACCAATTGTGATGTCTTACAATTGTTGTAGTATATCCTGAGTTTTATTTTGTTAGGGTCATTGATTTGGGTAACATTTCTTTTCATGATTTGTTTGAGGACGGGCATTAGGGGCTCGATCACATTAATCCTGTCTCTTATTTATTATCTGTAATTTTGAGGAGCAAATAAAATTTCGTTTCGTTTCATTTTATGTGCCGTTGGCATATAATTTCTGTAATATAGGATTATGTCGTTGTTGTTTTTAAATATATTGCTATCTTGCTGTAGTCTTCGTGGAATGGTCCTCTCAGTGAATGATGTTTTGTAACCATTGCTTACTAGTAGATTAGTAATTCTTTTCAGTTCCGTATTGCGATCTTCAGTTGAGGATGAATGCATGAATGGCGCGGTTCACGGAGGATTTTAATTGTATTTACTTTTAATTGTTCCGTACATTCACATGACTCATTTAAACAAATGTCTTTATTTGTTGCTTTGACGTATGTAGTCGGCAGTTTTAAATCTTTGTTCGTCATGCGTTACCAAAACATCCAGAAATGCTTTCGTGCTCGATGGTGAAATTTTGATCGGTTCAGGGCTGCTAGTAGCTGGTTGACTTGTTCCGGATCATCGTATGCGACAATGATATCGTCAACATATCTGACATGAATGTTTGTTTTTAATCCTGGAATGTCTCTAAACCTTTTTAATTCCTGATTGTCTCTAAACCTTTTTAATTCCTGATTGTCTCTAAACCTTTTTAATTCCTGATTGTCTCTAAACCTTTTTTAATCCCGGAATGTCTCTAAACCTTTTTAATTCCTGATTGTCTCTAAACCTTTTTAATTCCTGATTGTCTCTAAACCTTTTTAATTCCTGATTGTCTCTAAACCTTTTTTAATCCCGGAATGTCTCTAAACCTTTTTTAATTCCTGATTGTCTCTAAACCTTTTTAATTCCTGATTGTCTCTAAACCTTTTTTAATCCCGGAATGTCTCTAAACCTTTTTAATTCCTGATTGTCTCTAAACCTTTTTTAATCCCGGAATGTCTCTAAACCTTTTTAATTCCTGATTGTCTCTAAACCTTTTTAATTCCTGATTGTCTCTAAACCTTTTTTAATCCCGGAATGTCTCTAAACCTTTTTTAATTCCTGATTGTCTCTAAACCTTTTTAATTCCTGATTGTCTCTAAACCTTTTTTAATCCCGGAATGTCTCTAAACCTTTTTAATTCCTGATTGTCTCTAAACCTTTTTTAATCCCGGAATGTCTCTAAACCTTTTTAATTCCTGATTGTCTCTAAACCTTTTTTAATCCCGGAATGTCTCTAAACCTTTTTTAATTCCGGAATGTCTCTAAACCTTTTTAATTCCGGATTGTCTCTAAACGTTTTGCTCTCAGGATGTCCTAAAAAGAAATTTGCGAACGGGACACAACTCGGTATGAATTCTACCAAAGTAAAAAAAAAGTTGAAAAAAGAGACTTTAAATTGATTAATGCCAACAATTCGTCTCCTCCCAACACACGCACGCACACACACGCACACACACATATACATATATATAAATATCGCATATATTTTTCATAAATTTATTATTATTAACATTAACAATTTCTTCATAAGTAAATTATTTCATTTCCCCTTACTGACACGGCAGCCTGCCTAGGTTTAGAGACAAAAGACAACAACGAAACAATAACAACAACAATAATAATAATAATATCAATAACAATAATAATAATAGTAATAATAATAGACCGGCTTATGCTTACGTTGGTGTAGTTAGAGATAGGCAGGAGAGAAGGAAGATGGTGTCTGTGGCCTGTGTTGAATGCAAGAAGGTTGTTGGTTGTTCTTTCTTTTTTCATTCACTCTTTCATCCATTCATTCACTCTTTCATCCATTCATTCACTCTTTTATGTATTTATTCATTCATTCTTTCATTCATTCTTTCATTCCTTTATCCTCTTTTTCATTAGTTGATTAACTCATTTCTTCTTTCTTTCGTTCAGTGGTTCGAGTCGCTGGGCCTTGCAGAGGAAGAAGTGAACGAACGAATGAAGAACTGTCGACACAAATCCCTCTTCCAAGCCCCCCCTAGCACGCCTCAGGGCTACTGGACTATCGGAATGCCCGACACACAGATGTGCCAGGAGAGAAGTGGTTGGTTGGTTGGTTGATTAGTTGGTTGGTTGGTTGGTTGGTTGGATGGTTGGTTGGTTGGTTGATTGATTGATTGATTGAAATTTTTTCTCAATCATTAACTCATCAAATTTTTCACCAGGATATCTAAACATCGAATCACCTCAAAACAACAACAACAACAACAATAATAATAATAATAATAATAGTAATAATATTAAGTCAGTGAAGCATTTTAGAAGGAAGAAACCGCTTACAAAAATATTTAATTGAATTTCATCTCCATCATTACCATTACTTTAAGTGTATCATATTGAAAAAGATGATGATGATGATGATGACAGCGATGATGATGATGATGATGATGACAGTAATGATGATGTACATGAGGATGATGATGGTGATGATGATGATGACGACGACGATGATGATGATGATGAAGACATTTAATTACATTCGATACTTCGTTCTTGTTTTTGTGTTTATGTTGAATTTTTCATTTGAATGTTTTTTAGGATGGTTTTAATTAATATTTGAAATGTCAGTCTCTTCTACATTGATCAATCAATCAGTCAATCAATTAATCAGTCAATCAATCCATCGAGCAATCAATCAATCATTCAATCGATCAATCCATCAGTCAATCAATCGATCGATCGATCCATGTTTATCATCATTATTACTAAGACTTGGACCCCTTGCACTTATTCAGTCATATTAATTCATTCCTAATTACTGTAGGGCTTTGTTTTGTTTAGTTGTAATTATAGGTCAGAATTTATGTTGGAAACTATTTTAAAAACTTTAAACGCAACAAAGTTGGAGGAGCCAAATGGCCTCTATACGGTTCAAATAGTCCAATTCCTGAAGTTAGAATGGAGAAAGAGAGAGACTACAAAAGTTTTACGATTTTGTCGTGAAAATTTAGAAGGAGGAAAAGGTTAATGGGGTAGTAAAGTTCAAGAATACCTTTAATACACTCATCAATTATTCAAAACAATACATTCATATATATATAAATGCCAATGTATGTATGTATATATATATGAGTGTATATGCGAGTGTTTAAGTATAAATATATATATATATATAAACACTGCATTATTTATGGTCTTTAACCAGCAAATATATAATCATATTTATAGAATCTATACTATATATAATATAATATGTTATGTTATATATATATATATGTTTGTTAAATATATACATATAAATATATATATATAAGTTATACCTGCCAGCCCTATTTTTAACATTTCACTTTTAATCTATTCAACTTAATTTAAATTTTGCTTTGATCTCATTCCATTGGATTTACGTTTGCCTGTTGGGTGCCGGAAAGTTTAAAAAAATGGCGAATTAGTGATTAAATTATATCTTTAGTTATTTTTTAAAAACTATTTCTACTTAACTTTTTACTGGGCTTTTCTTTTATAATTTATTTACTATAAAAATTGTTAGATGTATTTAAATTTTAAATTTAAAAATTTTAATCCAATGTTTTTAAATTTTTAATCAATGAGAATTAAAATTAAAATAATTTTAAAATAATTTTAAAAAATTGTTAGTTTGTGGGTCTTCCATTTTGGAGTTAAATTTGATTAATAATTAACTATTTAATTATTAATATTTAATTAGTTATTAATTATTTATTATTTAAATTGATTGATTATATTAATTAATAGTGAAATAAATAAATAAATATGAATTTTTGTTAATAATTCAATGAAAAAATTTGTACATAACTTTGCTTCTATATAATTTGCACTTTTTAATTAAATTAATATTTAAAGTTTATTTTATTTTTTAATTAAAATATTGGTTATTATTTGAAAGATTTTTCCAAAATAAACCTTCTAATTATAATATTAAATTAAGTTATTTTAGTTTAGCGTATTAACTATTAATCTAATAAATAAAGAATCATTATTAAACGATAATTGTATTAACATTTTAAAAAATCATTAATAATAATAATAAAATCAATAATAATAATAATAATATCATTAATAATAAATGTAGATTTTTATCTACATTTTAATTCAATTAACAACACACACGTGTGCGTTTTATACAGAAGTTTATAAATTAGAGAAATTTGTAGCCACTCTTTACAGATATTTACATGAGGAATATTTTAAAGTATTTTTCGACGTATTTATATTAAAAATAATTTATTTAATTAATTAATTTATTTAAATATATATATATATATTTTATTTTGTATTGTTTCAAGTCTGTATTAGTGTCTCTTTGTGTTAGTTTTGTTAATAGAATGTTTAAAAGAAAAACTTTAATTTAAATTTTAGATTTGATTCAGTTTAAAATTAAACTGATAAATTCTTATTAACCAAAATCTCTAAACTAAACTAAACTAAGAGTATAATTTTTTATTGAAAATGGTGACTATATCTTCACACAGTACCATGGCAAACAACAACAACAACTCAATGATGTCTATTAAAACCAACAACAACAGCAATAGCGACACATCAACAACTATGTCTTCTACATCGGCTGTTTCAGTGCCTGCAACCTTTCAACAACAACATCAACATCTTCACCAACAACAACAACAGCATCAACAACACACCAACAAATCGCTATCAACTGCCAATAACAGCAACTCAATAAACTACGACAGCAACAACGGTAATATGAATAATGGAGTTTACAACGACAACAACAACAACATCAACAACATCAGCAACAACAACATTAATAACC
>NW_008703589.1:227876-229563 GCF_000326865.2 Helobdella robusta
CACACACACATACATACATACATACAAACATACATACATACATACATATACATACCCACAAACATACATACATACACACATGTATATACATACATTGTTTCAATTTCAATTTCTATACACACAAACATACATACACACATTGTTTCGATTTCAATTTCTATACACACAAACATACATACACACATACACACACATAAATACATACATACACACACACACACACAGACATAACTTTCACACACAGGAATAAAAATGTAATTCCAAATGAACTGGCAACTTTATATTGCTGTATTAGATTGTATCAATTTATTATCTCTATGTGTATGTTTGCATGTGTGTGTGTGTATGTATGTATGTGTGTGTGTGTGTGTGTGTGTGTGTGTGCGCGTGTGCGTTGGAAGTTTACGTGATGATATGGTTCTTTAACATTAATTTCCCTATATATAATTAAGGTCGTGTCATGCTGCTGATGATGATGGCGATGATGATGATGATGATGACGATGACGATGATGATGCTTGCGATGTTGATGATAGTAGTCATGATGAGAGTTATGATGATGATGATGATGATGAGGATGATGTTTGTAAAGATCATGACTATAGTTGTAGTATTGATGATGATGATGATGATAAAACTTCAGAGAACTCCGGTTTAATCTTAAAACATCAAATAAATGTTGCTGCTAGCAGGTTAATGTATCCATTTCTAATTCATTCATTCATTCGTTCATTCATTCATTCATTCATTCATTCATTCAGTTTCGCATGGCATTTCCTATATTTTATTCATTCATTCATTCATCTTTTTCTCTATTGGTTGCTTCCTTCTTTCGTCTATTTCTCCATTTCTTCTTCTTCTTTTTCCATTCGATCATTTATATTTGTTGTTCTTGCATTTTGCATTTTTTTCACTTTTTGCTTAATTCACTCATTCACTCACTCACTCTTCAACTCTTTTATTAATTTTTTTATTCATTCTTGCATTCTATCTATTATTTATTTGATTAATCGGTCAGTGTTAGTATGTTATTTATTCATTCATTTATTCATTCATTCTTTCATTCATTCATTCATTCATTCATTCATTCATTCATTCATTCATTCATTCAACCAATCATTCATTCATTCATTCATTTATTCATTCATTCAACCAATCATTCATTCATTCAACCAATCATTCATTCATTCATTCATTCAACTAATCATTCTATCAATCATTTAAACATTCATTTTTTTGCTGCATCCTTTTCACTTAGCCATTATTCATCTGAGCAAATAAATTACATTGCTTGTATGTGTGTGTGTGTGTGTTTATGTGTTTATGTGTGTATGTGTATGTGTGTGTGTATGTATTTTGTTATTATTTTTGTTAACCTACTTATTACATAATTATTGAGAATATGTTTAGCTTCGGTTCATTCGTTCGTTCATTCATTCATTCATTCATTCATTCATTCATTCATTCATTCATTCATTCATTCATTCTTTATTCGTTCGTTCATTCATTCATTCATTCATTCATTTGTTCATTCATTCATTCATCTATTCATTCATTCGTTCATTCATTCACTCATTCATTCATTCATTCATTCACACTTAACGGTTTGTTTATTATCATCAGCACTAACATGCCACTACATCTTTTAATTCCTCTTTCATAAATTTATTCACTCTTTCGCTCATTC
>NW_008703589.1:230523-231616 GCF_000326865.2 Helobdella robusta
TAAATAATAATAGTAATAATAATATTGTTAGTAAAATATACAAATACATATATATATTTATATATATATAAGCTATATAATTCTATATATATATAAATATATATAGAATATTAATAATAAATTTTGTGGGATCTTTTGGTTGAAGGAATGAATGAATGAATGATTGAATAAGTGCGTCGTGCATGGATGAATGAATGAATGAATGAATGAATGAATGAAAGAATGAATATATTTTTTATGTGAACTGAAAAATGAGTGGTTTATTGAATGGAAGAATTCATGGATGAGTTATTAATTGAAATTGATTGAATGAATGAATGAATGAATGAATGAATGAATGAATGAATGAATGAACGTGGATATGTGCCTTTGATGATGATTGTTCATTCTCTTTTTGATTCATTCACTAGTCCGTTCGTCAATCCATCTATTTTATTCATCCTCCCATCATTCATTCGTTCGTTCAAGAAATATAGTTTACTCAATTAATCGTTCATTAGTTAACTAGTTCATTCACTCACTCATTCATTCATTCATTCATTTGCTATTCATTCGTTCGTTCGCTCGTTCGTTCGTTCATTCATTTTCCGTTTGGCAGTGGCGTGTGTATATAAGAGGTTGTTCATGGATTCAACTTATTATTGAATAATTTTTTTTAATAATTAAATTGATTAATTAATTAATTGATTAATTAATTTATTAATTCAAATAAAATCTGGCGGATAGATAGATAGATAGATAGATAGATAGATAGATAGATAGATAGATAGATAGATAGATAGATAGATAGATAGATAGATAGATAGATTAGACATATCTTTAATAATAATAATAACCACCATAATAATAATAATAACAACAAACATTAATAATAATAATAAATGATTGATATTGACAGTTACGAAGACATAATATATATGTAATAATCTCATTACTTAAATATATAATCAAACTCTTTATTGATAAAACTAGATATATATAATATATATATATTATATATATATATATATATATATGTTTGTGTGTGTGTGTGTGACTCAGTCTGTGTTTGTGTGTGTGTCTCTGTCTGTGTGTGCATTTTTGTGTGTCTGTG
>NW_008703589.1:231666-244166 GCF_000326865.2 Helobdella robusta
CAATCTCCAGTATGGCGTCGAAAAACAACTACAGCCAACAGCACCACCACCAACAACAACAACAGCATCAACAACAACAGCATCAACAACTACAACAACAACAACAGCAGCAACAGAACGTCGGCGTCTGATTCGGCCAGTTTAGGTAGCGGAAATGAGGTCATCAGTGCCATTATTACGTCATCGGCTCTGGACTATGACGGATTCAGTAGTAACAGTATTGGCAACAACATTGCTAGGAGTTTCACGTGTAGCAATGGAGTTTATAGCAACATAGTTGACAGCAGCAGCAGCAACAACAACAATAATAATAACAACAATAATAATAACAATAATAATAATAATAAAGGACCAATAGGCCTGACTGATAACCAGACCAAGAGATTGTACAGAATTGGATTGAATTTGTTCAACAGGTTATAGATCAATTCATCATTATCATTATTATTATTATTATTATTATCACTATCATTATCATTATTATTATTACTATCATCATTATTATTATTATTATCATCATTATTATTATTATTATCATCATTACATCACGTTGCATTATCATCACATCACTCAATATGACAATGACGTCATCCAAAAAAAAATCACCCCCCTCCTCTCTCTCTCTCTCTCCAGGAAACCAAACAAGGGCATAGACTTTTTACTGACCCACAAATTCCTCGACTCCAAGCCCCAGTCAATTGCGAGATTCCTGCTAAACCGGAAGGGCCTAAGTAAGCAGATGGTTGGCGTTTATCTGGGTGATCTACAAAGGCCCATGAATATGGAAGTTTTGAGGTTAGGGCCAGTGTCAGGGTTAGGTGGGAAGGGGGGGGGGATTATTTTAGGGGGTGGAATTCACTGATATGTTGTAGTAGTAGTAGTAGTAGTAGTAGTAGTAGTAGTAGTAGTAGTAGTAGTAGTAGTAGTAGTAGTAGTTGTTGTTGTTGTTGTTGTATGATCGTCATTCTTCACCATCATCATCTGTGATTATCATAGTCATATCATTAACATTACTATAATAATAATAACAATAACAATAATAATAATAACAATAATCATCTTTGTAATCAATATAATCATCATCACTTCACCACCAACACCACACCACATCATCATTACCACCACACCACACCACATCATTGTCATCATCACACCACACCACATCATCTTCACCACCACACCGTACCACATCATCGTCTTCACCACCACACCACATCATCATCATCATCATCATCACCACCACCACAGCCACTTCGTGAACGGCATTGACCTTCACAACCTCCCCATCGACGAGGCCCTCAGGAAGTTCCAAGCCTACTTCAGGCTACCGGGAGAGGCCCAGAAGATAGAGAGACTGATGGAGGTCAGGGTCATAATAATAATAATAATAATAATAATAATAATAATAATAATAATAATAATTATAATAATTTAAACTAAATTAAATCAATAGGGGAAATAAAATAAAAATAAAATAGAATTTCATTATACTGTATAATAAAACCACAAATAATAATAATAATAATAATAATTATTATTATTATTATTATTATTATATTCATAATGATGAGAACATCCTCTTGTTTTCATTTCAAGGCACACATTGTAATCATAAAGTTAAAGTAATAAAAGTTATAATGTAAGTTATAAGATAATCTACAATGCTAGCCATACATTTAAAATGGCAGAAAGAGAAATAGAATCAGCATTAAGTTATGTTCAAATCCTGTTACTATCACAGTAAATTGCGTAAGATGACGATACTGCGGAGGTAATTAAACTTTTTATATTAAATAAATTAATAAATAATGAATTAATAAATTAATTAAACTAAATTATGAAAATGGTCAGACCAGATAAAACTAATTAATGATAGTTTAAAAGATTTTAAAAAAATCCAGCGGGGAAATTTCAAACGACCAATCATATCCTATTAATAATGATAATAATAATGGGAACATCCTTTTATTTTCTAACTCCAAATACCAAATATTAATAATGAAATAATTATAAAATCCTATTTAATCTAAAATATTGATAATAATAATAATAATAATAATAAAAACTTTTTTTATTAAAAAAAGTCGACTTTAAAATAAAAAAAAAGCAATCCGTCAATAAGAAAAGAGAGAGAATTGTTGGTGACGATTTAGATGACGTCATTATGAAGGATCCTAAAATGCTCATCCAGCATCTCCATATACGAAAAACCTAGTCACAAGTTGTCCCTGGTGTAATAGATATCAAACGATTGAATTATGGCGTTCGTCTTAAATTTTTTGAGTGTATTTTGAGTGTAGCCTGACAGAGGTGGGTGGTGGCTTGCTTGATGCATCTTATCAGTTCTCTGAGGTCAGAGGCATCTTCTGAGGTCAGGAGCATCTTTTGAGGTCAGAGGCAACTTTTGAGGTCAGAGGCAACTTTTGAGGTCAGAGGCATCTTCTGAGGTCAGAGGCATCTTTTGAGGTCAGAGGCATCTTCTGAGGTCAGAGGCATCTTTTGAGGTCAGAAGCATCTTCTGAGGTCAGAGGCATCTTTTAAGGTCAGAGGCATCTTATCAGTTTTCTGAGGTCAGAGGCATCTTTTGAGGTCAGAGGCAACTTATCAGTTCTTTGAGATCAGAGACGTGGGTGCTTTAACGTTATTAAGAAAGCAGTGAACAATAGGGTGGGTCACTCTTTGTATGTAAAAAAAAATAAAAGTCAACCGATCATGTTCCAATTGGATTATCTTATTGTAGCGCATCATAGCTAATAGTTTTAGTAAAAAATCAAATATAAGAATGCACGTCTTCAGCCCGCACATGCGCGGCAAACTTTTTCAAAATAGTTCTATTCGTTAATGCCATAGGCTACCTATTGAAAGCTCGACTAAATAATCACTAGCACTGCATTCTTCTCTGTCTCTCTCTCTCTCACACACACACACACACGCACGTACACACACACGCGCAAACACACACGCAAACGCAAACATACACTTAGGCTTTCTCAACGAGTTATTACAACTCCAATCCCAGTGGGACTCTGAAGAACGTGGACACCATCTTCCTGCTCTCCTACGCTGTCGTCATGCTGAACACGGACCTCCACAACCGAAACATCAAGGTGGAAAAGAAGATGAGGATGGAAGATTTCGTCAAGAATCTAAGGGGTAGGCTCAACTACTACCCCTATTATTATCATAATTTATTATAAGAGGCGGTGAGATAGCGCAAAGGCTAAGGAGTCGGGATTATTATAACTGACCTTTGACCTTTCCCACTAAGGCATAGACAATGGGAAGGACGTTGACCCCGGCTATCTGAGCGATATCTACCGTCGGATCTCTACCTGCCCGCTTAAACCCTCCAACGACCATGTCACCCAGGTCAGCAAGGTCGACGCCATGATTGCCGGCAAGAAACCGGTTAGGGGGCAGGGTAAATAGGGGGGTACGTTTTTAGGAGGGGTATTTTTGAAGGATAGTTAGGCTTGAGGGATTATTTGGTCTGGGGTACATTTTTGAAAGATTTATTTCTGTTTTTTTGATGATTAACAATTATAATTGCTATATAGCTCGTCTTTATAGCCATTTTGTTTTGTTTTGTTGTCATTGCGATTATCATCCTCACGTAACAACCACCACCACAACAACAAACATCACCACTACAACCACCACCACAACAAACATCACCACCACCACTACAACCACCACCACCACCACAAACATCATCACCATCACCACCACCACAACAGCTCCTAGTCCAGCCACCACTACTACAACCACCACAACAAACATCACCACCACCACTACAACCACCACCACCACAACAAACATCACCACTACAACCACCACCACCACAACAGCTCCTAGTCCAGCCACACCGTCGCCTCGTCTGCTACTGCCGCTTGTTTGAGGTCTTCGATCCGATGCTCATGAGAAAAGATAAGGACGGCGGTAGACATCAAAGAGACGTCTTCCTCTTTAACGATCTACTGGTGGTATGTGTTGGAGGGGGGGGGGGTGATAGGGCTTTCCCAAGACTGAGTTGAGTTTTCATATGAGAGCCTTAGGAGGAAGTTATTTAGGGGGCCTTTCGTCATGGTCGTAATTAGTGGGATAGGATCTCTATTGTTAATGGAGTTTTTTTTTTTTATAAAATTTTGGAAGTTGTATTTCCTAGTCTAAAGACATTCTTATTTGAGGAAGGTTCAATTGATCAGTCTTTTAACCATTAAGTCAATCAAACCTATCAATCAATCAATCAATCAACCAATCAACCAATTTACTGATCAATCAACTTACCAACCAATCAACTGATCAACCAACCAATCAGATAACGAAACTATGCAACCGGAAGAAGAACGTGCTTACGTACAACTTCCGGGAGTCATTTCCTCTCCTACACATGAAAATCGTTCTATTTGATCTGCCATGTTTGTTCAATTTTTTTTTCTTTGTTTTTTATTATTTTAAATTATCACTAGTTATTATTATTATTATTATTACTATTGTTAATTATTATTATTAGCAGCAGTAGTAGTAGTAGTAAAAGTAGTAGTAGTAGTAGCAGCAGTAGTAGTGGTACATAATTAAGCCACATTTATTAAACAACGCGAATGAAATATTTATATCATAATATAATAGTAATGATAACTATTTATTTTAATAATAATAATTATAATTAATAATATTCGTAATTATATCTATAAATAATGATATTATATAATAATTTAATATTGTTTATATTAAAATAACTTAATAATATTTAATATAATAATTTAGATTGTCCAAATGGTATGCAGTTGGTAAACGGCTGTGATGGCTCGGTCCTTGTGACATTTTGTGCCAAAGACGATGGCGAACTTAAGAAGTTTGTCTCAGACCTCAATGAATCTATATTGGAGGTTATTTCTTCCTTTATTTCATTCTTTCGTTCTTCCTTCTTTCTATTCATTCGTTCGTTCGTTCGTTCTGTCATTCACACGTTCGTCCGTTCGTTTGTTTGTTCATTTGTTCATTCATGAACGAACTTAAGTGAAATGTTAATGAATCTTTATCGGAGGTTATTTCTTTGTTTATTTCATTCATTCATTCATTCTTTCTTTCTTTCCTTTCTCTTGTTTTCTTTCATTCATTTGTTTGTTCGTTCGTTCTGTCATTCTTTCAATTCATTTGTTGATTCGTTCGTTCATTCGTGAACCAACTTATAGATTGAAATGTTTGTGTTCGAAATTAATGAGTCTACGTTTGAGGTTGTTAATTCATTTTTTGTTCTTTCATTCATTCTTTGTCTATTTGTTTGTTTATTTTGTTCGTTCTGTCATTCACACGTTCATTTGTTCGTTCGTTCGTTCGTTCGTTTAGTCGTTTATCCGTTCACTCAATAGTTCATTCATTCATTAAGAACATGAAAAATGTTATCGGAATTCCGTAAGATCACGCATTCGTTCGTTCTTTTATTTAATCCTTCTTTTTTAGTTCATTTGTTTATTTGTTTGTTTGTTCATTCGTTTGCTTGTTTGTGGGTTCATTCACTCATTCATTTATCATTTCATTCATTCATTCATTCGAGAACAAACTTGAAAATTTGTTAGATTTGTTGCGGACCTTTGTAAGTTCATTTTAGAAGTTAATTCATTCATTCGTTCATTCATTCACTCAGTCATTCATTCATTTATTCGTTCCGTCACTCACACATTCACTCTTTCATTCATTCATTTATTCATTCCGTCACTCACACATTCACTTTTTCATTCATTCATTTATTCATTCCGTCACTCACACATTCACTCTTTCATTCATTCATTTATTCATTCCGTCACTCACACATTCACTCTTTCATTCATTCATTTATTCATTCCGTCACTCACACATTCACTCTTTCATTCATTCATTTATTCATTTCGTCACTCACACATTCACTCTTTCATTCATTCGTTTATTCATTCCGTCACTCACACATTCACTCTTTCATTCATTCGTTTATTCATTCCGTCACTCACACATTCACTCTTTCATTCATTCATTTATTCATTCCGTCACTCACACATTCACTCTTTCATTCATTCATTTATTTAATCATTCATTCATTATTTTTTGATTTGTTTATTTCTCCCCTTTGAAATTATCAAGGTTAACAAAAATTTTTTGCCTTGCTTTTTCAGAGGGAGAATTTTTCTTGTACGCACATACATACACACGCACGCACGCACACATACAAACAAACAGGCACACATTCACACATACATACACATACATACATACATACATTCACACATACATACACATACATACATACACACACATACATTCACTCATACATACATCATGTGTTGGTTTTAACGTACAATACACACATACAGACGCATACACACATACATAAAAACACACACACATATATATATAATATTGTTAACAGGTGTGTGTGTGTGTGTGTGTGTGTGTGTGTGTGTGTGTGTGTGTGTGTGTGTGTGTGTGTGTGTGTGTGTGTGTGTGTGTGTGTGTGTTGTATGCGTGTTTATGTAACTTAACCATTATGCAGCAACATTTAGGCAAACCAACGGATGAAATTTAAATCGCGAACAAAAAAAAACTTGATAACAACAATAATAATAATAACAACAATAATAATAATAACAATAATAATAATAGTAATAATAATAACAATTTTTTATACCTACATTGTAATAGTAAGCCGTTCCGTTCAGTTCTTTTTCGTATATGTACATGTATATAGTAATTTATTTTAAATCTAACTTTAAATACAGTGAAATAACATTACCATTGTTTAAAATTTTCGGGGCTATAGGTTTTCGTCTAACAGTCCTTGACTAATCTATAATTATTATTATTATTATAGGAATTTATAGGCCGGCTCAGCCCACCTTACCAAATTATTATTTGAATAACTCACAAATTTCCATCTTAAGTTGATTCATTGTTGTAGCAGGTGATTTTAACATTCACGTTGAAAATCCTTCTGACCCTAATTCAGTCTCCCTTTTTGATGCCTTTGATACTTTCCATTTGACAAACAGAGTTACTGGACCATCGCACGATTTAGGCGGCACTTTAGATTTAATTATCACCTCAGATACATGTCCATTGCATAGTCTACCCGTCAGGTATTGCTTCTGACCATTGTCTTGTTACTGGTCGATTCTTACTCAGTTGTTCAGACGTTGTTAAAAAAATATCATTTGTTAGATCTTGGGGTCGTCTTGACGAAAAAACGTTTGGTTTCGTTGTTGGAATCTTCACCTATCTTTAAGCGTATTGAAAATGATGATGTGGAACTAAATTGTATGTTATTTAATTGAGGGCTTTCTGCAAAAGCTGATATAGTTGCTCTCCTTCGGCCAACTGAATGGAGACAAGTCCCATCTGCAAAATGGTTTGACAGTGAATGTCTTCAAATTAAAAAATTATTTCGATTCCATGAAAAAAAATACCGAACTAGTTTGTCAACCGGTGATAAAGAAGTATAAATTAAAACTATTAAAACTCGTAACGCATGTTATTCAACAAAAAAGAAAATTTTTTTAGAAGGCTTGTGTTGAGCGGTATCGTCGCCAACCAAAGAGACTTTAGCAAACTATGAACAAAATCAAAATCAAATGAAGATGTTGTAAATAACGAGTCAGGTCAAGCTCACGAAGCCAATGAATTTATGAATCACTTTACAGGCAAAATATTAAATGTAGAAAAATCTACTGAGCATTTTGGATATCGGATATCTCTCAATTAGTCTGTGTGATAGAATAACTAGGAAGTTGAAATTGTTTCCTATTCTCTCTGAAAAGCAGGTCAAAGAAATTATTATGTCGTTCGTCTCCCACAAAAACGAGTTTATTATAGTTTATTTATTAGTTTATTAACCGATTCGTATCTTTAAAGAATATTTAGATTATTATCTTGTTTTCATGACTGGAATGATTAATCTTTTTTTAGCCACAACGCCACAAACATGCTGTTGTTATTCTGATTTTGAAAAATAAAACAACCTAGTTTGGATAAATCTGATGCTAAAAATTTTAGACCAATTTCGAATCTATCTTTTCTGTCCAAAGTCCTTGAACGTGTTGTTTGGTTGGTCTTGAGTGAGCGCTTAAACAGTAACAATCTTATGCCGCGGTACCACCCAGGTTATTGTAGTTTTCATTCAATTAAATTTTTAGAGGTGTTTTTCTAACTTTTACTCGGTAGTTAAACGATCAGAAAGTTACTATGTTATCATTACTTGTTGCTCTCTTCGGTGTCTTCATCGGTACCATTGTTGTTGCTGATATATTCTATTATTTATTATTATTCTTCTTGTCGGGAGTGTTGTTAAAATTTGTTGCTGTTGTTTATCAGGGGTTGTTTCATGTCGATGAGAATAGCTTAGGCTAATTCCAGATAGGAATGGCTAGAGTTACAGTATATTATTTTGGTGTTGTTGTCAAGGATTTCTCTTGTAATTTTAATATTTTCTGTGTGTGTTCTAAGTGTGTTTTTATAGAACCTTCTCCATTGTGCATGGTCAGGCGTCTAGTTAGCGATGTTGTAGGTATATATAGGTGTATATTCATATATATACAAGACATATATGAATATACACCTATATATGTATATATAGGTGTATATTCATAAATCAGAGATATGAAACATTCTGCCAAAAGGGATATGTAGATTCACATACATATCAGATGGCTAAGAAATTTGCCTCGTTGTTTCTTTGTCTCTGTTTGCACTCTGCAGTTCAACTGCTAATGAGGGGTCGGTTATTATCTGTCCTGGCATGTAATATCATATTACTCATTAACTTATCAACTTCGATTGATGTTCCAGTATAGTTAGGTTTTTTTTTTAATGTTGTGGCAATTGACTTCGCGGTTCAAAAATTTTTTTTTTGCTTCTCTGTTAAGGTGTGCTGGCTTAGGTTAAGAAATTTATCGCCTATATATATATATATATAAATATATATATGGGCGATATATATATATATATATGTGCTGGCTTAGGTTAAGAAATTTATCGCCTATATATATATATAAATATATATATGGGCGATATATATATGCATATATATATATATATCGCCCATATATATATTTATATATATATATATATATGTGTGTGTGTGTGCGTGTGTGTGTGTGTGCGCGTGTGCGCGTGTGTGTGTGTTATAATAAAAGAACGGCATCGTCTTTTATTGCCAAATAACATTTTATAGGAAAACCACCGCGCTAATGTGATGATGATGATGATGATAATAATAATAATAATGTTGTTGTTGTTGTTTTAGTAGTAGTTGTAGTAGTAATTGTAGAAGTAGTAGTAGTAGTGGTAGTAGTGGTAGTAGTAGTAGCAGTGGTAGTAGTAGCAGTAGTAGTAGTAGTAGTACTACTACTACTACTACTACTACAAGTAGTAATATTAGATGATGATGTTGTTGTTGTTGTTTTTACTAAAATTATTAACACTAACAATACTTGTATTTAAAATTTCATCATTGGGAAGATATGATTAAGAACTATAAATGGCTGAGTGGATGAATGATGAATGAACGAGTGAGTGAATGAGTGAGTGAGTGAGTGAATAAGTGAATGAATGAGTGAACGAACGAACGAACGACAAGGTAGATAAATAAGCGAGTGAGTGAATAAATTTGACGATAGCATCTAGAAGAATAAATGAGTGAATGATTAATAATTGAATGAAGGATGAATTAAAGAATTAGATTAGACCGACAGTACGTAAGTACTTACCGTTTCGTTTGTGTTGTTGTACGCACACGCACACACAAACACACACACACGTGTAAACGAATATACCTGATATTGAATTCGTTGACCCGACGCGCAATTGAACCAAGGCCGTTGAGCATGTGTTGAGTTTTTTTTTTCTCTCTCTCTCCTCTCTCTCTTTCTCTCTTGCTTTCTTTTTTTTTATCTTCTTCCTCAGCTTTCCTCTTCCTCTCTCTCTATCTGCCTGTCTGTCTGTCTATCTATCTATCTATCTACCTATCTATCTATCTATCTATCTATCTATCTATCTATCTATCTATCTATCTATCTATCTATCTATCTATCTATCTATCTATCCAATCATTTAGCCATTTATCCATCAATCTATTCATCTGTTTATCCACTGCCTATCCATCACTCTAACTCTCTTTCTCTCTCTCTTTTTCTCTCTCTCTCTCTCTCTTTCTCTCTTTCTCTCTCTCTCTCTCTCTCTCTCTCTCTCTCTCTCTCTCTCTTTCTCTTTCGTTTTTTTGGTCGAAAACGCGATAAGATGCACTGAGTTGCAAATAATAATATTTTGTTATGACTAGCTTGGCTTGATGCGTGTGTGTGCGTGTGTGTGTTTATAGGTTTGTGAGTCTAAAAAACAGCCTTATTACGTGTAATAGTTTCATCTTCTTCATCTTCATCGTCGTCATCTTCACGGCCACCATCATCATCATCATCATCATCAGCGTTATCACCATCATGACCAATTATCATCATCACCATCATCATCGTATCGTTATCGTCGTAATCAGTATGCTATGGTACGTGCATCATCATCATCGCCATCATCATCTGTTTCACCATCATCATCAGTTTCTTCATCATCATAATCATCATCAGTTTCATCATCATCATCACCATCATCATCACCATCATCAGTTTCATCATCATCATTACCATCATCATCGTTGATATTGTCGTCATCATCATCATCATCATCATAAACAACAACAACAACATCATCATCATCATCAACAACAACAGATAAACGAAATGGAACTACTTCGCCTGCAAGAAGAAAGCAACAACAACAGCAACAGACAACAACAGCACCATCACCTTTCAAAACGCCCCCTCCCGCCCCCGCGCCAATCTTTCACCACTCATCATCATCATCAGCAGCCACAGACGACGGTGATGAACCCTCATCTAAACCTCCCCAACATCTCACCACAACTGGCCACCGCCACCAACTTCACTTCCACCACCACCACCAATTTACCATCATCGTTGCCGTCCTCATCGTCTTCACCGTCACCATCTTCATCATCATCATCATCATCATTGTTGGTGTCGTCACACCTAAATCTCTCCCTCTTCAATCTGAATTATCCAAGTTACGTGAACTATGGTTGGTTTGCGTTACCAAATAATTACTCCAACCAGTCGATCACCTCTGCGACTACCACCAAATCGCCAGTAACGACGCTTCAAGAACTTCAAGAGCTACAAGCGTCATCGTCGTCGTCCTCATCATTACAGTCGTCGAAGAAGCCACTGTCTTCATCCTCATCATCAACAGCGTCGTCGCTAGCTGCAGCGTCGTCGCTAGCTGCAGCGTCGTCGCTAGCTGCAGCGTCGTCGCTAGCTGCAGCGTCGTCGCTTGCTGCAGCGTCGTCAGCCACTTCATCGTCGTCCAGTCTGAACAGGCACAGCAAGGACTCTGGGATCGCCGTTGATGTTGCTGATGCTGTTGGAGGAGCTGATTGTAAAAAGTTCGCGAATCTGCAGCTGCTACAGCAGCGACATCTAGCGCCGCCGCCGCCGCTAAAACAACAGCCACATCAACTGCAATTTCAAGTGTTGCCTCAGCTGCAACAAAGTTTTTTGTTGCAGCAACAGCAAGTGTTGCAGCATGCCTTGTTGCAACAACAGCAGCAACAACATCAACAACAACTCCAGCAATTTACTACTTACGATTCTTTTCCTAATGCGCTGAGTTCGGGTCGGTCTTTTTGAAGCTGTTGGAAATGTTGTTGTTTGTTGTTGTTGATGAATCTTGTTGATGAGCCAATTTTTCTTTTATTCATTCATTCTGCCGAGTGACAGATGTGAATGTCGTCTAAACGTGTGTTGTTGTTGTTGTTATTGTTTGTGGTTGTTGTTGTTTTTGTAGTTGTTGTTGTTGAATGTTGTTTGTTGTCGATGTTTTTGTTGTTTGTTGTAGTTGTTTAAACTTCCACTAGCTCTAATTTAATGGGAATGGCCACTGCCATCACAACAACTTCTCCCCAACATTGTTGCTGTTGATGTTATGGATGTTGTAGTTGTTGACGATGTTGATGTTGGTGTTGTTGGTGTTGTTGATGTTGATGATGTTGTTAATGTTGATGTTGTTGTTGTTGATGTTGTTGTCGATGTTGTTGTTGATGTTGTCGATGTTGTTGTTGTTGTTGATGATGTTGTTGTTGTTGATGTTATAAATGTTGATAATTTTTTTTTTCAACAATCCACAAAATCCAGGGGACAACAGAAACAGTTCCGGGTCATTTGACAGTGGCTTGGTTAGAATATTTTAAATGGAGCTTATTCATTCTTTCGTTCGTTCACTCATTCACACGTTTATTCATTTGTTCATTCATTCATTCATTCATATATTGATTTTTTTTCGTTCATTCATTCATTCATTCATTCATTCATTCTTCGTTCATTCATTCACTCATTCATTCATTCATTCATCCATTCATTCATTCATTCACAGCTGTCAAATGGAACCGGTAGTAGTAATAGTATCTTAGA
>NW_008703589.1:245920-252742 GCF_000326865.2 Helobdella robusta
ACACAACTGTATTATATTTAAACATTTTATATTTGTATGTACTTCTTGTGCGTGCGTGTGTGTGTGGTTTGTGTGGTTTATGTGTGTATGTATATATATATATGTTGGTAATAGACCATAATTTTTACAATATTCTATAATTATTTTAGAATTTATAGAATATTGTGTATATATATATATATTTACAATATTCTATAAATTCTACCGAATGTTTGGCGTTATATGTTTGTAGTTCGTTTTTTCGATTTTTCTCACTAAAGTTTTTTGGTGAACGTTTAGTTTATTAAAATTCAAAATAAACTTATTTTTCGAATTCATGCTGCAAATGAAAATTAACTTTGGTGTTGTAAAATTGAACTTTGATGCGAATTAGGTGTCAGGTTTCTTAATTGGCTGGTCATCTTCTTTGGTCTCCTTTTCTTCATCGATAGCATCATATTCTTCTTTGTCACTATTTACGATGCTAGTTTTTATTACTTCTTTGTTTTCGTTGTTGGTTAAGCGCCGGGTTGGAAGTGAGGTTGTCATTTTTTGTTGTATATTTATTTTTGGTTTATTGATGTCAATTAGGACTGCTTCTGCAATTTTAAGATGCCTGTAGTTGTTGTTTTGGTATATTACTTTGGTGTTGCTGTCGAGGATGCGGATGGAGGATGTTAGAGCGCAGTTACGGCTAGAGTTCGTGTGGGATGGATGAAATTTAGGGAACTGGGTGGGGTATTGTGTGGAAAGAAATGGTCAGTGAAGATGAAAGGGAGGGTATATAAAGCATGTGTGAGAGCAGCGATGGTATATGGTGGTGAAACTTGGGTGTTGAGGAGAGAGGAGGAAAGTGTACTGCAGAGGGCTGAAAGAGCTATGGTGAGGATGATGTGTGGGGTTAAAGTGAAGGATAGGAGGAGTAGTACAGAGCTGATGTCGATGATGGGACTGAATGAGGACATTGTGACATTGATAAGGAGATCGAGATTGCGGTGGTATGGACATGTGTTGAGAAGGGATGAAAGGGTCGGGATTAGGCGAGCGTTGGAGTTCGAGGTTGAAGGAGTGGTAGGAAGGGGTCGTCCGCGATTGGGATGGAGAGAGCAGGTGGAGAAGGACAGGGTGAAAGGGGTTGCGTGATACTGATGCGAGTGACAGATTTGGATGGCGTCGAGGGGTATTTCGGTTTCATCATAGGTAGCCAAACGGCAACCCCCGATCTCGGGGGAAATGCCGTCTAAACGTGTGTTGTTGTTGTTTTTTGTTGCTGTCGAGGATTTCACGGCTAATTGTGATTGAGTGTGTTGAGTCCAAATGAGATTTGATAGCACCACTCTGTTTATGCATCGTAAGCCTTCTAGTCAGTGAGGTAGTAGTAATCCCGATATATGAGTCATGTTGACGTGCACAGCCGTCAAAGGGGCAATTAAATTCATATATTACGTGATTACGCTTTAACTCAGAGTTATCTCTAGGACTGCAGTTGTTTTTCAGTATTAGGTGAGACGTCTTTTTATTGTTGTAATAAATTCGGAGTTTAACTTTACTATTTGGGTTGGTTGGTGTGACTTTTTTATTGATAATATGTTTAAGAATAGCTTCATCTACCTTGTATGCTGTTGATATACAGCAAGGAGCACTGATGATGATTCATTCGGAATCGAAATATGGCCTTATTTGCAGCATGAATTCGAAAAATAAGTTTATTTTGAATTTTAATAAATTAAACGTTCACCAAAAAACTTTAGTGAGAAAAATCGAAAAAACGAACTACAAACATATTAACGCCAAACATTCGGTAGAATTTATAGAATATTGTAAAAATTATGGTCTATTACCAACATATATATATATATATATATGTATATATATATATATGTATATATATATATATATATGTATATATATATATTTACACATGTAAACTGTTTTGTATTTCCGCCTTTTACCATATCTTCTCTTTCGAAGTTTTTGTGTTTTTTTTTGTGTTTCGTGAATGACGGCCGGCGATATTGTTTTCAAAAGTTGTCATGATGAAATTATGAGACGACAACAGCAAGGATGATGACGTCATCAAGTTTCGATTAAGATGACGTCATCAGGTCGATTAAAATGACGTCACGATGTCGATTAAGATGATGATGACGTCATGTTAATTATAATTTTGTCATCTTTATTATTTATGTTATTTTTATTATCATTTGTATGATTTTATTATCATGATGAATTTATATAAAGAGCCAATTAAAAATAACTGAGGACGAAATGAAAGTCACATTGAAAATAATGCCTTCACAGTATTCCTAAAAGTGTCAATAGTTAATCATAATTATTATTGTTATTATTATTATTATGACGTAATCGTGAGGTAACTGAAGATGATTTATATTGATGAATGAATAGCAAATTAGCGAATAAATTGATAAATAAAAATACAACTCAATTAATTATAAAAAAGAATATGACGAAGAAAGAATGTGACGTAATTATGACGTTATTATGACGTAATTAAGACGTAATTGTGTGTAATTATGACGTAATTATGTGTACAGTATTATACATAACTAGTATTATATACAGCAATCTGTGTTTTAGGATTTAAGAAAAGTAATTTGTACGTAAACAGTTTTTATGAATTTTTCTTCCATAATAATAATGTTAATAATGATAATAATTATTATTAATTATAATCATTATCATTATTAATTATTATTATTATTAAATTTGTTTTTCAGTTTCTCTATTAAGTTTGTTTCGATGAAATTATTTTATTTCGGATTTTTTATTTTTTTTGCTCACGTGAAGATTATTTACCGTACGCGGTGTATACAAAGATATAATAATAATAATAATTATAATATGATTAATAATAATGATATAATAATAATAATAATATAATATAATAATAATAATGACAATAAAAATAATAATATGATAATAATAATAATATGAATAATAAGGTCATTAATTGTAATGATAGTAATAATAATTGATATATAGATAATCAACACAATTAATAATCCGTAAGCGATAGAATTATACTAGCAATAATAATAATACTAATAATAATAATAATGACGTCATTAATAACAATAATAAAGAGTAAATAACAACAACAATAATAATAAATAGACATAAAAGTTTATGGCGGAATTTCTACCGAGCCGTTCGAGATAATATTTGTTGTGAAATAAAAACAAAAGTCGTTCATCCATCCGTCCGTCTATCCATTTGTTTGTTCGTTCATCTGTTCATTCATTTGTTCGTTTGTTTATCTGTTAATTCATTTGTTCGTTCATTTGCTCATTCATTTGTTCGTTCGTTCGTTCATTCATTTATTGGTTCATTCGCTCATTTCAATCATTCATTCATCTATTCATTCATTTCAATTAGTCATTCATTCATCTATCCATCCGTTCGTTCATCATTATCATGATCGACAACATCATCATCATCGAGAGCTTCCTCCTCCTCATCATCACCTTCTCTCCGATGACGTCATCGATGTGGGGAGTGAGGATATATCGTTAGTACCCATGCCATGTGAGGGCTCTTCTCAACCTTGGGCGGCCACACCCTGCTCAGGGTCCAAGTAGATGCAGTGTTGATGGGGCGGGGTTCATTTATTGGTTCATTCATTCATTTCAATCATTCATTCATTCATCTATTCATTCATTCATTTCAATCAGTCATTCATGTGGGTGGGGTGCTGGCCCTGAGGTTTTATGGGCCTTCCTAATTTTGCAGAATTTAGAACTATTACGAAAAAAATTCTACAATAACATGAATCGATTGAAAGTTATGAGAGAGATAGTAAATTTAGTAAATTATATTTTTGCGGGATTAATGCAACTTTTGGCAATCATCATTTGACCTCTTTTGACCTCCTATTGGGTGGGGGTTAAAACGCACAGGTTGAGAACCGCCGGATTTGTTCGCCCAGTTAAAAATCCTTCATTCTATCACCCATCTATCTGATCATTCACTCTATTAATTCAGTTTTTCAGTCATTCGTCACTCGTTCATTCATTCATTCATTCATCCATTCCTCAGGCCAGCCGGTGTATAGGGAGGAACTGCCCTGTCTCGACGAGTGCTTCGATCTTTCTAAATGTTCGCCATGTAAATGCAATTATGTGAGTTTGCTGGTTGGTTGGTTGGGTGTGGTTGGATGAATGATCGATTGACTGATCGATTGATTGATTGAATAATTGATTGATTGACTGATCGATCGATCGAATGACAGTACACGAATCTAAGATGCAAGATAGGCGAATTCTGTGGCGAGGATTTCCACTGGTGGACTGAGCACTACTACACCTGCCACACGGCCACTCTCAACACAACCACCGGACGCTACTACGACTACATCTTCACTGGACGCTGGGACTATAAGAAAAACTAATTTCAAACTATAGCTAATTTCAAACTATAGCTAATTTCAAACTATAGCTAATTTCAAACTATGGCTAATTTTAAACTATGGCTAATTTTAAACTATAGCTAATTTCAGACTATAGCTAATTTTAAACTATAGCTAATTTCAGGCTATAGCTAATTTTAAACTATGGCTAATTTCAGACTATAGCTAATTTTAAACTATAGCTAATTTCAAACTATAGCTAATTTCAGACTATAGCTAATTCCAGACTATAGCTAATTTTAAACTAAAATTATAATATAGTCATAATAATTAACTATAATTGTTCTTGATAATAGTAATAATAATTATATAATAATTACAATAATAATTATTATTATTGGTTTATTATTCTGGTGTTGTAACTGGAAAAAGTGTCAAAAAAAGCTTCCCACACCGGGAATTGAACCCGGGCCGCCAACGTGAAAGGCTGGAATCCTAACCACTAGACCATGTGGGACTGTACGTCTACGATTTAAGAATAGTGTTTTCAATGTAAATTCTATAACAAGGTTATCTAGAAATTAAAAAGTTTGAATAATAATTTTTTTTAATAACAGTTAATATTTTTATTTATGTAAATTGTCTAAAATATTGTTTTTGATCTTGTAAAATAATTTTGTGACTAATTAGTAAACAAATTTGAGGTCTTTGTTTACAATTGTCATTCAAATTGTTTTTCTATGCGAGCGATATTGTAAAACGGCAAAAGTTATTCAAATTTTATTTTTATCGACTTGTTTGTAAATATTAAAAAAAAATAAAGAAAAGATGATGTCGAATGGTTTGTTTTAAAAATTATTTTCATTTATTTCTTTGTTTATTCAACTTTAGTTTATCCATATTTAAATTTATTAATTATTTAATTTAATTAATTATTTTAATATTTTAATTAATTTTAATTATTTATTGATTTAATTATTGTTAATTAATTAATTAATCCGTCAAATTAAAACCGAAAGGCAAATCAAATCAATCATTAATGTTAATCAATCTTTAATCTAATTAGTGAATTGAGCTTCTCTATTCTTTATTTTAGAGTAGTTAGTTAGATGGAAGAGTTAGAAGAAGATCTTTAATTAAAATTAAATTAACAAATAGAAATGCCTTGTACTTTAAATTAAATTTTAAATTAAATTAAATGTTTGTCTGTATCTTTTGTATCTTTGTACTGATGTAGCCGCCTTTTTCATGTAAGTAGGTGGTCAAAAACAGAATCAGAGCTGCTATGGCTTTTTTGTATAAATTTGTGTACATTCCTTCAGATTGCATCAAACGTCTGTCAATTTCTTCGGAATTGAATTCAGCTTTTTACCAACTCTTTGGTTCGAAGATCAATTGAATCTTCTTTCATTTCATCTTCAACAGGAACACTATTCAAGTTAATAACGAATGGATAGTGTATTCAAAGATTATTTGTTAGATTTTTGTATCAAAATAACGCTCAAATGATAGTTAGAAGCTTTTGTTATGTTGGAGGTATTCTTTTTTTTATTTCAAAAGGCATTCATTTGGTGTCAGTGCTAGGTATAGAGAATTTGCAAGGTTTTCAGCTTCTGCTCCCCACTTGTTTATTTTAAAATTCTACTTATTCTTCATTGGCATTGATTATTTGTCACTTCTGGTTCTTACAAACGAAGATTTAAATAATTTAAAATTGTCAACATATCAGTTAAACATGCCATATTAAGTTTGAAATCCATCTTCTCTTATTTTTTGCTCGATCAAATTTCTCTGATTTTACCAAACATTTTTTTTATGAGACCTTAGCCAGCCTCTCCTGAAACATCATTTTGGGAAGCCATACATTTGTGGCACATAGACACACACACACACATATATACACACACACACATGCATTTTTGGCACACACACACTCACAAACACACACACATGCATTTGTGGCTCACACACACTCACACACGCGCGCGCATACACATGCATTTGTGGCACACACACACACACACACACGTACACACACATGCATTTGTGGCACACACACACACTCACACACACATACACACATGCATTTGTGGCATATACACACATTTAATTTTCATATTTCCTGCTCTCTGACAAATGTTCATTGAGGTAGTTAAGTTGAAGTTTGTTGACCTTCTCGTGATACTTTTGTAATTCCACGAGGGATGTTGAGAATTCTTTCAACTATGTATGGGCTAATTTAGATATAATATAGATATGATATGTGATGTAGATATGAACAACTTTAGATATGCTATAGATATGATATGCGATATAGATATGAACAACTTTAGATATGCTATAGATATGATATGTGATATAGATATGAACAACTTTAGATATGCTATAGATATGATATGCGATATAGATATGAACAACTTTAGATATGCTATAGATATGATATGTGATATAGATATGAACAACTTTAGATATGCTAT
>NW_008703589.1:255260-256850 GCF_000326865.2 Helobdella robusta
AAACGTTGTTGTTGTTGTTGTTGAAGATGTTGTTGTTGTTGTTGTTGATGTTGTTGCTGCTGATGATGTAGCCGATGGCGTAATTTTAATTTCCTTCGATCCCTCCTTTGATTTTCTTCCCCTCTTCCAGACAAATACTTATCCGCCAACAACTCAGCTACTCTATGCAGATTATTATTTTTATTATTATTATTATTGTTGTTATTATTATCATTAAGTTTGTTAACGTTGTTGTTGTTGTTGTTATTATCATCGCTATTGTTAATCATGTTATTCGCGAGAGAAGCTCTGTTAATGTTAGTTGTAGTAGTACTAGTAGCAGCAGTAATAGTAGTAGTAGTAGTAGTAGTAGTGGCAGTAGTAGTAGTAGCAGTAGTAGTAGTAGTAGTAGTAGTGGTAGCAGTAGTAGTAGTAGCAGCTGTTGTTGATATTGTAGTATCGTTCGGTTTGATATCACGAGAAGAAATTATTTTACTGTTAAAAATACTATTCCTGTATCTGTCTACATACAAGTGGCAATTGCTCGTCATCATTATCATCATCATCATCATCGTCGCTGATATCATCACTATCATCATCATTCTCATTATCATCGTCTTCGTTATCATCCTTTTATTCCGCCGTTAACTTCGTTAGGGATGACGTCACGAAGTAATTAGGGATGTGCCGAGGTGATGAAGACGACGATGTTGTTGTTGTTGTTGAGGATGATGACGATGATGATGTTGTTGTTGTCAGAAGATGATGATTTTGTTACGATGGTGGTCTTAATACGACGACGATGATGACGATGATGATGATGATGATGATGACGTTGATGATGATAATGATGATAGAAACGCATGCATCATTTGTACACTATCCTTTCAATTGACAGCTTAAAATTCATCTCTATCTAATCAATACCCTTATTATTACTATTATTATTATTATTATTAAATAGGATTTTATAATTATTTCATAATTAATATTTGGTATTTGGAGTTAGAAAATAAAAGGATGTTCCCATTATTATTATTATTATTATTTTTAATATTATAATTATTATTAATATTTACCCAAATCGTTGATTTAAAAACATAAAAAAAGAAAAACTCGACATCGGGTGGGAAGTTAAAAGTGCATAGATGACTATTATGATTCTAGCTACGATTAATATGATTATAAATGATTATTAATAAGATTAAAATGTGACTAATGTGATTATTACGGTGATTAATAAGATTAAAATGTGATTAATGTGATTATTACGGTGATTAATAAGATTAAAACGTGATTATTACGATGATTAATAAGATTGAAATCTGATTAATATGATTATTACAATGATTATTAAGATTAAAATGGGATTATTATGATTATCACGGTGATTAATTAGTTTAAAACGTGATTATTACGATGAATAATAAGATTAAAATCTGATTAATGTGATTATTACAATTATTAATAACATTAAAATCTGATTAATACGATTATCACGATGATTATTAAGATTAAAATGGGATTGATATGATTATTACGATGATTAATGAGATTAAAACGTGATTAAACTGTGATTAACACGACTAAAATGATGAAAACAAGTAGAAA
>NW_008703589.1:258430-260930 GCF_000326865.2 Helobdella robusta
TAACACATTATTACTTATTACCAACCGAGCCACAATTAAATCTATACGAAGACCATTCAGAAGAGGATTTTGCAAGTGCAAATTGAAACACACACACGCACGCACACACGCACAAACACACACACGCACACACACACACAAACATACACAGAGAATGTATACGTATGTACTGTGTAGATAGAAATGATTGATTTTATTTGGTTCTTACTATAAATTATATGTGTGTGCTTGTGTATGTGTGTGTGTGTTAGTTGTGTGTTTGTGTGTGTGTGTGTTGTGTGTGTGTGTGTGCGTGTGAAGTTAAACTCCATTTAATTCAGCGGAGATATTGTTTATAGTGTGTCCAGGGTATAAAAAACCAACAACAACAACAACATCAGCATCATCAACAACAACATCATCAACAACAACAACATCAACAGCAACATCATCAACATCATCAACAACAACATCAACAACAACATCAACATTAGCATCATCATATAATTTCAAAGTATGAATTACTAGGTAGTAAGAATTTTACTGCAGTATTTGCTGAGTAATGAAAATAGGGGTAGCGTATGTCTAACATCTATTTTTAGAACATTCTCCTTATCATCATCATCATCATCATCATCATCATCTGCAACAACAACAACAACATCTTTTGCAACAACAACAACATCATTCTCATTTGAGACGACAATAACAACATCTGCAACAACAACAACATCTTCAACAAACAAGCATCAAACCTATTCAGCAATGGAAACAAACCAAAAAAACACAAACATACAAAGAACAAACAAACACACATAAACAACAACAACAAAAAACAAATAAAGATATCCAGCAATAAAAACAAACCTACAAACAAAACAAACACAAAAATACAACACAAACATGCAAAACAAACACAAACATACAACACAAACAAAACAAACAAAAACATACAACACAAACATACAGCACAAACATACAACAACAACAACAAAAAAAAAACATCCAGAAAACAATGGTTGCTCGTGACAACGCCAAATAAATAATTGAATACTCAGAAGGAATTTTTTTATACGCCAACAGTCTTCATCACTCAGACCAGTAAAGCTACTGTAACCTTGTAATTTCTACCCATACTGATATATAGTATCATTTGTCACATAGTATCGTTTATTATATAGTATCATGATACCCTCTATACTATTAAATGATTGAATGATATCGCGTCGTCATCGGCTCCATCTGCAAGTGATATGAAATCAAAATTACTAAGACCTCGCAATTTATACTATCAATCACGCTGATGATACTATATCTTGTAAACTACGATATTATATCGTTTGTAGTGTATCATTTGTACAAATTTAAATATAGAAAAATAATTTATTTTTTAATGAAAAACAAGCCATTTGAAAAAAGCAATAGGCGAGTTGCCTATTCAACAATTTCTTATTGAAATAACACTCACGGAGTTGGAAAACTTGGATAAAGGGGTGGAATGACTGGAAGAATGCGGATCAACAACACTAGAAAGGGGAAGATACAGAAAAGATCTGATTCAGACATAAAAATTAATAACTGGGAAAGAAGAAACACCGTTCACCAGGTTCTTTCAACTAGAAAATAGGAAAGAATTAAGAGGTCACAGATACAAGCTCTTCAAGAAGACAGAAAATCCATTAAAGCAAAGATTCTTCAGCAGCAAGGTGATAAACGCTTGGAACCTCAATTATCGCTTGGTCTGACTCTATGTGTCTTAAACTTAATCTTTTAAATTTGAATTAATTTGATTTAATAAATTTAAATACTCTATTATTATTCCTCATATTACCTTACCTGATTCTAAAACTCTTGATGTCTCTCATAAGTTTCGTAGCCTAGGCTTTATCTTTGATTCTAGCATGTTTCTTCCTTCTCAGATTAATAGTGTTGCTAGAAGTTCTTACTTTCAACTACGCAGAATGAAAAAACTTTTGCCTTTTCTTGACGATCCTACTCTTCTCCTCCTTGTTACTTCTTTAGTCTTATATAGGATTGATTATTGTAACTCGCTCTACTATGGTCTTCCTGACTCTATAATCTATCCTTTAAGTAAAGCTTTTAACTCTGCTGCTCGTCTAGTTGCTCGTGTACCTTTCTTTTCTCATATATCTCCATATCTTGTTCTCTTGTACTGGTTACCTATAAGATATAGAATAATTTTAAAAATTTGCACATTTAAGTATAAGTCTCTAAATTATTTCCTAAGTATTTATCAGATATATTGATTGAGCTTAAACGCCCCGGTTTACGATCGTCTTCTTGTTGTCAATTCTTCTTAACTCGTGTTAAACACTCTTTTGCCAAATCTGCATTTGCTTTTTCTGGCCCTTTTCTCTGGAACTCTCTACCTCCTCCTTCTGATACTTCTCCATCACTTGCGAAGTTCAGAGCGGATCTCAAGACCCATCTGTTTTCAAAATTCATTGAGGAGCGCTGTTGAACATCGCGGAAATAGCGCTTTATAAACTAACTTTCTGAT
>NW_008703589.1:263430-290970 GCF_000326865.2 Helobdella robusta
TGGAATAATTGGGCTGATATTTTGTTGTTGTTGTTGTTGTTGTTGTTGTTGTTGTTGTTGTTGTTGTTGTTGTTGCTGGTGCTGGGTAGAGCGTTGAAATCAATGTTGAATAAAATGATGATGACGATGATGATGTTGCGGCTGGTGCAGCAGATGTGGTGGCGCTAGTAGGTTTAACGTGTCCTTGCTTATTCTTTTGAGAAATTTTTAACGTAGGTTGTGGTGGTGGTGGTTGTGGTGGCTGTGGTGGTGGCTGTGGTGGTTGTCGTCGTCGACGCTCTTCAATCAGCTTCTGTTCATACTGTAGAATGTTCAAAAACTAACCTCAATCACCTCCATCATCATCACCTCCATCATCATCATCATCATCACCGCCATCATCATCATCATCACCTCCATCATCATCATCATCATCATCGCCATCATCATCACAACCTGCTTGACGCGAAGACACAGTTCCATGAAGTCGTTGACGCCATGGCAGCGGAAGACCACAGCCAGCGTTGGATCCAACTTGCTCACGGGGATTTTCAACGGCTGCTTGTTGTGGTAGGTCTGTAAGTGAATGAATGGATGAATGAATGAATGGATGGATGGATGGATGGATGAATGAATGGATGAATGAACGAACGAACGAATGAGCGAGCGAACGAACGAACGAACGAATGAATGAATGAATGAATGAATGAATGAACGAACGAACGAACTAAATGAGTTATAAATGAATAACTGAAGATACGGACCGATGTTGAAAATTTTGGCTTCAAGACATCAACAACATCCTGGCAACAATGTGGATCCAAGTATATCAACTCGTCACCTGATGATGATGATGATGATGACGATGATGAGAATGATGATGATGAAGATGATGATGATGAAGATGATGATGAAGTTGGGTGGGTGAAAGTTAAAGAACATTTTGATCATCATCATCATCATAGTCGTCGCCATCATCATCATCATCATTATCGTCATCATCGTAAACAACAACAACAAAAATATCGTCACCAAAACAAACAACATCATCATCATCACCACTGATTGACCTTGAACCCCGACAAAGTAGAGGGAATGTTTTGGCCTGCCCCCCATGACCCCGGCGCACCATCTCCACCGGAAGACCTCCTTCAAATGCTCCCTGTACCTTCCTTCTATCACCTCCTCACCCAATCGTATCGGGATTATTATCATCATCGTCTTTTTGGTTGCTGTTGATGTTGTTGTTGATGATGTTGTTGTTGATGTTGTTGATGTTTGAGGTGCTGGTGTCTGGATGGTCATCATCGTCTTTGTTGTTGTAGTTGAAGCCGATGTAGTTGTTGTTGATGTTGTTGTTATTGTCTTTGTAGATGTTTTAGTTGTTGCAGCTTTTGTTGTTGCTCTTGTTGTTGTGGCTGATGCTATTGTCTTCGTTGTTGTTGTTGTTGATGTTGTTGATAATGTTGTTTTTGATGTTGTTGTTGATGTTGTTGATGATGTTGTTTTTGGTGTTATGAGGATTTTAATGCTGTCACAGTGCTCACCGTCATCAAGTGATATACTGTAGTTGTTGCCGCTGATTGTCTTGTTGTTGTGGTTCTTGACTTTGTTGTTTTCGTCGTCGTCGTTGTAGTTGTTGTTGGTGGTGACATTATTATTATTATTATTATCGTTGTTGTTGTTGTTGGGATGACGACGGCGACAGGAATGGCACTTGAACGCGTCCAAGACATCTTTCATGTAAACTGATTGAGGTGATGGTGAACCCAATTTTTTATTTTCTTCATAAAAACATGCATGAAATGAAAGAAACAATAATTGTCGATTATAATCCAAAATTAAAAATATATATATAGCTAAATTATTTTTGTTGTTTTTGTTGTTGTTATTAGTAGCTGGGACAAAAAAAAAAAAAAAAAAAAAAATAAGATGTGAAATAATCTCCGAAGCTCGTCATCTTGTGAAAAGAATGTTTATCACGAGAGCAGAGATTTGTCCTAAATGGTTCATTCAATTTCTATCAGAGTAAATATTATAATAAATGACGAAGAACTTGCTGTATGAGTGAGATTGTCGATGAAATCATCAGACCATATTGAGTTACTGAGAGAGAGATCAAAAGCATTAAAACGACCGAGAGAAAAAGACCTAGACCTAGGCTAGCATTCCAATGTATTGATTATAAGGCTAGAGTGTTTATAAACTATCGGTTACAATTATTGTTTATAATTGTTTATAATTATAAGTGTTTATAATTATTTTGCAAGTTATAGAGAAATACTTGGCCATATTCAAAAAGCTTTTCTCATGGCGATAATAATAATGATGAGAACATCCTCTTGTTTTCATTTCAAAGCACACATTGTAATCATAAAGTTAAAGTAATAAAAGTTATAATGTGAATTATATAGATATTCTACAATGCCAGTCATACATTGTAAGTGGATACAAATAGAAATAGAATCGGCATTAAATTATGTTCAAATCGTGTTTCTGTCACAGTAAATTGCGTAAGATGACGATGCTACCGAGTTAATTAAACTTCTATTAAAGGGTCAGACCAGATAAAATTAATTAATGATAGTTTAAAATAATAATAATAATAATAATAATAATAATAATAATAATAATAATAATGATGATGATGATGATGATGATGATAATAATAACGATAATAAATAAACGCCACTATTCTTATTGTCACGAACCAGATGAATCTTGGGCAACATAGATATCGAAATCAAGAAGATTTTTTGCTCTTTGCCTGGCGTCTGTCAATTCACTTTTAATCAATTTTTTCTTCATGGTTCTTTGGTGCCGTCTCAATACATTTCTATGTTAGAATATTATTATTTAATCATAAAAGCAATAACGAAAAAAATTAACATTTAAGATATCTATCATTATCACCATCAGGATCATCATCATCGTCATCAACATCGTCATCGTCATCATCATCACCACCACCACACTGCTCCAACCTAACAGTCAAAGAGACAGAAGAGGGACCATACCACTGGCCGATCATCTTGCCCCAGTTCTCACCCTCACGAACCAATGAATGGAGCGAGAATATGCAGCTGGAATTTGATTGGTCACCGAACAGAGCAATCAGATCGCGAAATGTTAAAAGGGTATTGTTGTTGTTGTTGTTGTTGTTGTTGTTGTTGTTGTCGTGAGTGCCAAAACTGTTGTAGTTCATATTTTTCTTGGCAGTTATCTTATCACCATCATCATAACCGTTGAAGTTACAGTGGCCGCTGACAGTGCTGTTTGAGAAGTAGCTATCGAGGTAGCTGTAGTCATCATACGAGCGATCGTCGTCATCGTCGCCATCATCGTCGTCGCCATCCTTACTCATCACCTTCACATTGTTGGTCCAATACTCTTGGATGGCGTGAGCCAGGCACATCTGGGCACATCTCAACATGCAGCCCCAGCCAACATCTGTTGTCACGTGTTGTTGTTGTTGTTGCTGCTGTTGTTGTTGTTGCTGCTGCTGCTGTTGTTGTTGTTGCTGCTGATGATGATGACGATGTTGATGTTGTCGTGTTTGGCTTCCAAATTTAGAGCCTGTGGATTGTGTCGACGATGGTGGCGCCGACGATGATGATGATGAGGGTTTTGCCGACGATGATGGCGTTTGCAACTGTAGAGATGCCGATAACGACATCATCACGTCCTTAACGACCAGGGATGGTATTGCCGGCGAGGACGATGACAACGACGATGATGACGTCAGCGACGATGATGACGTCAGCGACGACGACGATGATGGCGATAAACTTTCGAATCCCTGTCTATATGTTATCCAGGCCAGTTTGGAGAACTCTCCTTTAAAGGTGTCCACATCTGAGTGAAGATGAAATCACCATCACCATTATTATTATTTTTTATTATCAATATTATTATTATTATTATTTATTATTATTATTTATTATTATTATCGCAGAATCGGTAAGAGACTGGTATCCTCTCCAGTTAGCAGCTGTGTGTCGGAGTATATCTCACTGCCTAATAAACTATGAGGACTAAACTTGAGATCACTTAAACATTACCCTGAAAGGTTAAGGGTCAAACTCCGCCACAACCTGAAATCGTGAGGTATGAGATAAAATGAGATACAATGAGATAAAATGAGATACAATGAGATAAAATGAGATACAATGAGATAAAATGAGATACAATGAGATACAATGAGATACAATGAGATGCAATGAGATACAATGAGATACAATGAGATACAATGTCTACGGACGAAATCTCACAACAGTTTCATCAAAGTCGACAACCGACAACATCCTTCCTGATTCAACTGACGTAAAACCAAAACTTATAAAGCTCTCGACAGCTCAACATGAATCTTATCTCGCACATCTGTCCTAACTGAAATGCCAGGGGACAATTGTTAAATCGATCATAGGTTTTTTTTTCTTTTTAACAAGTTTATTTCATGTAACGCATAAAAGATCACGTCCCAATTGTTCAAATTTGTTAGGAAGGCATTAATTCAACAACTTCCTACAAATGTCAATTTCTCCACATTGGGTAAGTCTTCCAACGCATCGTGTCCTCTCTGTAACGCACCCCAGACAAACACGTCCTGCCAGATTGCGGTTCCGTCGCAGCTCTAAAAAGATATACAACGCGCCATAATGAAATACTGTCTTTGATTCTGCAGAAAACTGGATTGGTTACAATTTTGGCTGAGAAGACCATTTTGTCTCAGTCTCGTCCCTTTTCAAATCACGGCGGCCGGCCCGATATAGCACTCCCACGAGGTGATATAACCAGCTATTTGTCACTTTTTGTACTTTACCATTTATTCATTAGTTCGTTCATTCACTCATTCATTCATTCATTCATTCATTCATTCATTCATTCATTCATTCATTCATTCATTCATTCATTCATTTAGATACAATCGAAATATTCGAATTGGCAGTCTGTCACGAATCCAACGTCAACACATCAGAGAACTACATACCAGAATATAACTATATAACTAAATACCAGAACATAACTATATAATATAAATATAAATTCAATATAATATAATTTCATATATATTATATGAAATCTCCGCACTAGGCTTCTTAAAACATTTCACCTTAGCGCCGGTGACTTTTATTTGATCTGAGCAATTTTTTAACGATTTGACAACCTTGTAAGTTTAATTCTATCTGACTTATTAAATAAATAAGAGGATCTTAAGCGTTGACTAACTCGCCAATATCAGCATCATATGCCATTCATTGCGACAGAAACTCGAGTGTATCCTAACTGCTTTTGGACTGCTCTTTAAACTCTAGTTGTACATACTTTATTCCGATTAAACATTTACTATTTCGATGTAACACACACACACACACACACACACACACACACACACACACACACACACACAGACATATAATGGCGAGCATCGTAGACTACATAACCGATTTTTAATTTTTATTTTATTCTTTTTTATTTTAATTTATCCTACCCTATTTTCATCTCATTTAATTTGTAGATTTATATTACTATTTTGGAAAAATAAAGGACTCCCCATTGTTCTCACCGTCATAATTTCTCCCCAACATCCAGAGGGGCGGGTCGTTTTTGAACTCTGAGGCCGTCCGGCTGACCCAACCTACGATGATGATGATGATGGTGGTGGTGGTGGTGATGATGATGATGTTGACGACGACGATGATGATGATGATGGTGGTGACGATGAAGATGATGATGGTGGTGTTGACGATGATGATGGCGTTGTAGGCGTTCAAGGTATTCTTGACACACATACACACGCACACACACACACGCGTACGCACGCACACACACACACACACACACACACGAACACACACACCATTTTTTGCATTGACCCAAGCAATCAGCAATCTATTCTTCAACATTTCCGTTGCCTTGTATGTTGTTCTGAAGTTGAACAAGTGCCTCTTGTGATAATTATTATTATTATTATTATTGTTGTTGTTGTTGTTGTTGTTGTTGTTGTTGTTGTTGTGGCTGTTGAAATGATGAGAATCTTTATCAGCAAATAGGTCTTTTCTTGAGGGGAATTCCACATCCAATGATCTACAATGCGAGATTATTATTATTATTATTTACTAAAAATTATCACCATCACCACCACCGTCAATACCATCAACATCATCATCACCACCGCCATCATCATCATCATCAACATCATCATCACCACCGCCATCATCATCATCATCAGTCAGAGGCGCGCAACCACAAACCCACAAAGCACCATCCTAACTTATAATTCCTTTCCAATCCCAAAGCGCCACAACCACAATCGCCATTTCTACCACCACTACCACCACCACTACCAACACCACGCCCATCGTCATCATTATCATCATCGTTGTTGTTTAAAAGTAAACTCCATCCGGAACATTCCATATCTCCCTCCCTCTCCTGATGGCAATCTTGGAGTTGGTGGTGATGATGATGATCTTGGAGTTGGTGGTGGTGGTGATGATGATCTTGAAGTTTTAGGTGGTGATGATGATGATGATGATGATCTTGAAGTTTTCGTTAGTGATGATGACGATGATTTTGGAAATTTGAATTAGATTTTGTAGGAGTATTCAAGCAAATGTCATCTATCATATAGGTAGCATAATTGTTGTGAATGATGTGCTAATTGGGAATACACAGACTAAGATGAATGGGATGGTTGGTTGCCTAAAGGAGCTTATTCACTTATGGCCTTTCTACCCTCACTCTCTCTCTCTCTCTCTCTCTCTCTCTCTCAAAGTTCTCTCTTACTTTCTCTCTTTCTCTCTCTCTCTTTAACATACTTGCACTCTTTCTCAATCTCTCTCTTTCTTTCTCCTACTAATTTTTACATATTTTTTTCTCTATCTCTTTCTCTATCTCTCTTCTCTCTCTATCTCTCTCTCTTTCATACCATAATTTCTCGACCTTCATCTTTTCTTAATAATCTGATTTTGTTACTTCACTCTCTAGAGAACCTTTTCCTACTTCACTAATTTCTCCTCCAACAAAGGCTTGTCAAGTTCGTTTAGGATTGAACCCTTTCTTTAGTTTTCTTTTCTTTATCTCTCTCCCTCTCTCTCTTTCATCTATCTTTATTTTTTATCACATTTCACTGACCTAACAGAGAATAAAATGAAAAATATAATTAATAGACATACCTTGCATTTGTATTTTAAAACACTCATTACTTAGCTAACTTAAATAAATTTTTTAAAAATAACGAACAATTGGGGATTGGCTAATTAATGTTAACACTTAACAGTTAATGAAATGAAATTGAAATACGTTTTTTGAAAAGTTTCAGTACATTAAAAATTAATTAAAATTAAATTATTAAAATAATGAAAAAATATATGATTATTAATTAAGATAAAAAATTTAATAAAATAAATAAAATATTATATAATTTAATTATTAGAATTAGATTAAAAATTAAATTTAAAAAAAATAAGGAAGAAGTTTTTTTTAAAATGGGAAATAACAAACTGGAATATTCAGCGTTCATACTTTACGTGAATCGTAAATACAAATAACGAAAAAAATTAGGGAAAAAAATTAGTCCCGAAACCGTATTTTATTTACAATATTTTATCAAATTAAAACATAGTAAATAATTGGATCCTTGTGAAAAGTAAACTTAAATGATAAAAGTAAATTCTATTAAAAAATAGGGATGCTATTGTAAATTAATACAAATGTAAAGTAATGAAAATTTGGGTGATTATATTATTATTTAAAACTTGAAAAATAAAAATAATTGCAATATAAACAAAACATGATTTAAATTAAACTGAATATAATACAAATTAATTATTACTGTTTGGAAATAAAACTTCCATAAGCAGAAATTCAGAAATTCTTGTTTAGCTGCCTGGGAAAGCTAAGTTTATTGCTTGGAAAAAATGCAATGCTTATTAAAGGATAATAATAATAAGAAGAAGAAGAAGAAGATGATGATGATGATGATGAAGAAGAAGAAGAAGAAAAAGAAAAAGAAGAAGAAATAGGAAGAATTCGCATCTTGCATGGAAAACAAACAACTTTGAACTTGAAAAGCTGTGAATAAATATCATTATTTCTATTATTATTATTGTTATTATTATTACCATAAATTCTTACATTATAATCTAACAAAACATATGACAGAGACATTTTTTCTTGAATAAAAAAGACGAAACTGGATGTGATTAAACTGGCCTGACTAACTCTTATGATGTAAAAACTTTAAAGTTAAACTGTATGTAATAAACATAATTTAATTATTTTTTAATGAAATAAAGTTATAAATAAATAAACGGATAAACAAATAGTTAATTGTTGTTAGGATAAAATCATCTATACAGTTATAAAGTGTTGAATTTTTTTGGGGAGTATATCGAATAATTCTCACAACCCTTAAATATGAAGTTAGTGGGTGATCATCATATAATGAAGAAAAAAAACCACTTCATTTATATATTCTAGTTTATTCGAAAAACTCATCTAATCGTTTTATTCATCCCTTCATTCACTCATTCATTCATTCCTTCACTCAGGGCCGGATTAGAGGCCCTCGACCGACCCTAGACTTTAATTATACATTTTTATGATGCATGAATCTACGAGCCATTTTTCTATAATTGGTTGATTCGGCCCTGCATTCATTCATTCTACATTCCATTCTTCCACCCACCCATCATTCCTTCATTCATTTGTCTCCACGCACGCACCCACTCAGCTACATATCCCACTACGTACCTCCCCCTCCACCCGGAAGTGACGTCATCCAACTTCCGGTGAGTGGGCTGACCCTGGAGGTAGACCACGCAGAGAAGAGGAACAACTTGCTGGAGTCCATCCGAGGGGCTGGGGGCTTCCAACAAGTTAGTGGATGAATGGATGAGCGGATGAATAAAATGGTCATAAAAAATCATCTTCATCATTCATAATCACCGTCACCACATCAGGCCCGATTGAAACACGTCCCTGAGGAACACCAACATGTCCCGGGCAAGGCGAGACCTATCATGCCTTCCTCTCAACCAACCGGAAGTGCATCAAAAAACAAGATGGCGGCCGGAAGAGGTGACCTAATGAACGACCTCAACGCTGTCCTCCATAACCGCAAGTTAGGACGAGGCATGGGCAAGAAACAGTTTATATGTCACGTGCCGTTAATGGGGCCGGTCAGAGGGCAGGACCAATCACACGACGCGAAAGAAAGCCAACCGATGACGTCACAGACTCACGTGACTGCGCATTCGCACGCGGGTCACCACCAGCCGACCGCGGCAGATCATGAATCGACAGATTTTTGAAGCGTTAACTTTTCAAACGTTTGCATGCAAGTTCCTCTTTTAACACACACACACACACACACACACACACACACACACACACACACACACACACACACACACACACACACACACATTATATATATGTATATATACATTTTTTGTGTAGTGACATTTCAACAAACATTCGTGCCTGTTCATAAGACTTATATATTAAAGGTCTGAATCAGTATCATCATCGTCTTAAATCACCACCATCATCATCACCACCATCATCACGTGGTCACCAACGTTCATTCGCCACTACCTCGTTAACCAAAGAAAAGTCATTTAAAAGTTTATTCAATTTTATTTAGTTGAACCCGAGTGTGCAACAAGCGAACGATCGAACATGCCGTCCGTGAAATATAATTGAAAAACACAAAAGCCATTCATTCATTCATTCATTCTTATTATCAGTATTTTTCTTATTATTATTGTGATTATTATTCTTATTATTATTCCTATTATGGGATCTGATCAGGAGGGCCAATGACGAGAGGGACGATATTATGCCTGGAAGTTTATATTTCTATTTCAATAATTAAGAGATTATTAATCAACACAATAATATATAATAAATAAATAATAATAAGTGATAATAATAAAATCAACTATAATAATAATAATAATAATATTAAGACGGTAGCGTAGGGAGGGTGGAAGGCGAACGGGTCAACAGGGCTTGCCGTCGCCCCATTTCAAATGTTGAATGGGACCCTTAAAAAGTTTCTCAATGAACGAATTCATGAAGGGAGGCGTTCTTCAAAAGAAAGTTTCCATGAAAGAAAGGCAAGATAGAGGAAGACGAATAACAACAACAACGATAGCAATAATAATAATAATAATAATAATAATAATAATAATAATAATAATAATAATAAGAGCCCCAACCAAAAATTGCTTTCTTTCTCTGGGTAGCCCTACCAGCCCAGAGGAACCCCTGCCAGGGTAGCATGGAGACGGCCAATATGAAGTCGAACAAATTTTTCAAGAGATTTAAAAACTCGTCAATTGTTTGTTCTTTGTTTAGTAAGAGTTCTTTGGAGGCCGGTGATGATGACGATGTTAAAGATGATGATGATGATGACGAGCTGAACAGGAATTGAGATAATGATGGTAACGATGATGATGATGATGATTCGGAGCTGTGGGATGAATTCCAGGAGGAAAAATATTTCCAATTTTTAAATGCATCGTCATCGTCATCATTCTAACAACAAAAACAACAACGACAGCAACAACAACAACAACAGCAGCAACAACAACAGCAACAATCGTCATCAGCACCTGACTCCACACTCCAGCAGTTGAATCTCGTGTTGATTCCGTAACAATAACTCCTTCTCTCTCAACATTATCAACTTTTTCACGTTTCTGCAGGTTTCAATCATTCATTCATTCAATCAATCATTCATTCAATCAATCATTCATTTAATCAATCATTCATTCGTTCATTCTTTCATTCGTTCATCCTATCGGTCGTTCATTCACTCACTCGTTCATTCATTCCATCAGCTAATCAATCAATCCATTAATCAACAATATTTTATTATCAATACAATTATTCATTCATTCATTCTTTTTTTGTTATTCATCCATTCATTGGTTCATCATTCATTATACATGCATCTATTCATTCATTCATTCATTCATTCATTCATTCATTCATTTATTCAATCACCTCCCACAAACTTTAAAAAACTACACAGTAACGATAGCGCCCAGCAGCTCGTACTGGCCGCCCACCAGCTCCTCGATGATTTTCCTATTACCAAAAATACAAAAAAATTGAAAAGAGGAATAAATAAATAAAACAAATGAATGAATGAATGAATGAATAAATTAATGAATGAATGAATGAACGAACCCAAAACTCCGAGGTCAGTCATCCAGGCAATATGTTCACATGGGTAGAAGACTTGTGTGGAGATGTTTGAGATGATGGTTAGAATTCTGCACACCTTATCTCTCTCCTGCTTGGTGCATGTCGGGGTTTTCAATCATTTTATTTACCATCAGTGTCAATCAATCAACCAATCAATCAATCAATCAATCAATCAATCAATCAATCAATCAATCAATCAATCAATCAATCAATCAATCAATCAATCAATCAATCAATCAATCAATCAATCAATCAATCAATCAATCAATCAATCAATCAATCAATCAATCAATCAATCAATCAATCAATCAATCAATCAATCAATCAATCAATCAATCAATCAATCAATCAATCAATCAATCAATCAATCAATCAATCAATCAATCAATCAATCAATCAATCAATCAATCAATCAATCAATCAATCAATCAATCAATCAATCAATCAATCAATCCATCAATCAATCAATCCATCAATCAATCAATCCATCAATCAATCAATCAATCAATCAATTAAACAGCCAGCCAGCCAACCAACCCACTAACATCTGCCCCCATCTTCTTGGTGTTGTTGAACCCAGGAATGTCATCGAACAGTCTCATTATGATCCTCGCAGAACTGATCTGCTTTGCAACGATGGACAACTTCTTACTCGAGTCGCCATTCAACGTGCTGGAAATCAGCGCGAGTGTGTACCCAGTCGTTCTCATCAATTTGTCCCTCCCTGCGAATGTCTGAGCCAACTTCACGTACGTTTCCATGGTGGTTGGTTTCTGGCTGGAATGATTAGTGTAGGAGGATTAGGACAGTGAGGCTCCAACTAACAATAACCCTGAGAGTATGAATAGGAATGAATCAAATCATTTACTTAATTTTATGTAGCTATTACATTGAGATATTTTTTAACCAGAGATAATATTTAGCCTGAGATAGCCTACTAAGCATCATTTATAACAGATTTAAAATAGCAAATGTTGAATACAAAAGAAAACTGATTCAACTGTTGACAACACAACAAATCAAACCTTTCAAACTTTTAAAAGCTAAACAAAATTCAACCAAAACTAACTCAGCTAATAAGTAAAGTAGGGTAACATAAAACAATCAGTCACAGGTTGTATTATCCTGTGGACTGAAACAACTTCTGCCCAAACAAAATGATATCTTGAATGGTTTCTCACTTATTTATAGTGAGAGTAACAAGCAAGTTAGCCTGTTAAAAAAATATGAAATAAAACAGATTAATATTTTATAAATAAAATTATACATACAAATATTTAAAGGCAATCAGCACAAAGCAAGAGCATTTACTTCTCATTATTAGAGAAACAAGGAGTGCTTGCAACACAGAAAAAATTTAATTTTAATCTACTACTATAGTTTATAAGTTTTAACTTTGTTTACATTTAAACTCAAACTTTTAGACAGAAACATACAAACAGAGATAAATAAAATTAAAAAGAAAAAGTACACACTGAATACTTTATAAAATTTATATATATAATATAATTTATTAATAATAAATAATATAATTTATATATAATATTAACAGATAAACGCCAGACATCTGCACTGATTTAATACAGACTCTGTGGTAAATTACTATATAAGAGAGTATGTTTTCTACAGACAAATTACTCAATCATAGATTTGATAACATACAAATTACTGAACAATTAATAAATATTGTAAATATATAAAATTAACAATCTTAAACAAATATTAATAATATAATTTTATATGAAAAAAGAAATATATTAAATAATTCTGACAGCAGAAGCCTGGAAAACAGAACTTGAGAATCACAACTTTTGAACCCAACTAGCAACTTTGAAATTTATTTCTTTCTCTCTATTTTATTCTACATACAAATGACAGTTCGACATCGCCTCAAATATATAATTATTAACATCTTATCTTGTCATTTTTAACTTTTAGAGTTAAATTAAAAAGACATTTGAAGAACTTTTCAAGAGAATTTCAGCCGACTGATTCTCGCTTAACATGTGAGATTCAAAAGTAATTGTTAAGTTAAGATTAGACAGAAGATGATATGAAAAAATTGCTTCTAGTTTGAAAAAATTGAAAAATTAGACATCAAAAATTGCGATTAATGAAATTTTAAACAGCATTAGCAGAAAAGCCTGTTGAAGATTGTGGATTTTTAAATTTTTTTTTCCAGCAAAATTTTTTGGTATATTTTTTAAAGTGGAGCGCTACAAAATTAAAACTAATTGAAACAGAGAATCACAGTTAGTGAAGTTAGCAAATGTTTTGAAAATTTTAGCCAGGAAAGGATTAATTATTGCGAGTTTTGAAGGTAATTTTCATTTAATTAAAAGAAAGAAATTGTAACGAAAAATGTAAGCTAAATTAGCAGACGATCCATTAATTAGTTCCTGTCGATTTCATTTTTATCTTGCTCAACGCCTTCATCATCTTCACTTCATTATCAAAGAAACCACACGCTTAGTTAAAAAAAGTTAAAATGGCGAAATTATTAAAACATTTTGGCCTGGGTGGCAAGAAATCAGTGTCGACATCGCGTTCCGAGTTCACAAACTCGACAACTCAAAAATCAAACAGCGTGAATGAGTTAGGTTCCTGCAAGTATCAGTCATCTAATTCAAACTCCGTCCCCATCTCCGCAAACAACACAAACAACAACTGTCTTGTTAACGTCGGGAAAGCTTCCCCAGATTACGATACCAGATCTTTAAAATTGAACTTAGATGATGTCAACAAAAACCCTAAAAGTGGTAGCAGTAGCACCTGCTCCACTACCAACAACGTCATTAAAAACCAAAACTCACTGAATGGACATCATAATCAACAACAGCCCACCGGCAAAATGCAATGTTCATCACTCCAGAAAAACACCCCCTCAAAAAAAAGTGATGTGCCTGTGAGGGTGACGGTGGCAGGGGGGCAGCACAATCCCCATCTTCATAAACAACATAAACATCAACTACATCAACAACAGCAACAATCACCTCAGAATGAAGAAGCATGCATTATTATTGATAAGGTATTGTTTGATTTTTTTACAAAAGTTCCATTTTTTATTCCTAAATTGTTTGTTTGTTTGTTTGTGCAGTTTAACGGCGTTTCAGCACAACTGGCTATCTTTACGCCTTTTGTTCCTTTTCTATAAATGCGTTTTGTTGTTTTAAAACTTTTGAGAAATTATTTTTGAATTCTATTAAAAATTTGTATTTCCTGAAGGAATGATATTAGATTATTGATTTTATCTCCGGAAAAAATTTTTTCTACTTCTGAAGGGATGTCATGTCGTTTCCTACTATTATTGTGACTATTACATTTGACAAACTATTTTTTATTGATAAATAAATAAATTATTTTTAATTGTGCTATAAATAGTCTTCTGTAACGTGGGTTATATTTATTTTTATTCAGATATTAAAATTTAGATAATTCATCATTTTTATTTTGAAAAAATTAGATCTATTTTTAGATAGACATTCGAACATTACTTCCATCTTCTTGTTTAAAAATTCATCTGCGTTCAATTAGCATAAGTTTCATCAAGCCATCTTTGTGCAGGTTGTTCTATAAATTTGTATAATGCACTGCAAACAACATTTCAACAACAACATCATTCTGACAAAAACATCACCTACAGCAACAACAACAACAACACCCCCCAACAAAAACATCAACATCCCATCAACAACAACAAACAGCCAGATATCCTGGAAGAATATAGTAACCCCCACGACCTAACCACCAACAGTTCCGTGGCCACCATCCCAGCGAATGACGACGACTACTCGACACCTTACGATGAAGTTAACAAAGTCCTCAAAGGTGATTTCTGCTGATGTTATTGTGGGTCAAAATGTTGTATTGGGTTATGGTGCTGTCGTTCTCCTTTCTGTTGTTGTAACTATTGTTGTTGTGGTTGTTGATGATGAGGCTGCCATAATTGCTGTTGTAGTTGCTGATGATGAGGTTGTTGTAGTTGCTGATGATGAGGTTGTTGTAGTTGCTGATGATGAGGTTGTTGTAGTTGTTGATGATTAGGTTGTTTTAGTTGTTGTTGTAGTTTCTGTTGTTGTTGTTGCCGTTGTTGTTGTATTTGTTGATGATGAAGTTGTTGTAGTGGTTGTTGTTGTTTTGTCAGTTTGATCGAAATAATAATCGAAAACTACATACATAGATAACAAAATGTAACATTATTATATTATCACCCGCATAGACATAAAAGCCCATAGGTCCACGGAGACCCTTCAAAATGGTCTGCACCCCACCATCAGCAGCAACATCAATGCAACAAACAACAATGACAACAACAACAACAGCAGCAGCAGTTGTGCAACTAAGGTACCGCTAAAACTAACTTCCCCATCTACGATAACCACCATACATATCAAGCAGAAAAGAATTAAAATAGAAGATACTGATAATACCAAAGATAGCAAAGATATAAATAGTAAAGATAACAAGAAAATAGATAATAAAGTTATAAAAGATATGGATAAAGAAGATGACAAAGATATAAATAGTGAAAAAACTAATGATGTTAACAAAGACATCAAAGAAATTAAAGATGTTTTTCAAAATAGGGATGTGCCTAGACAGGAAGATGATGAGTCGACTAGAAAGCGGCGAAATGTCATTTCACCATCTTTTAATATGAATAAAGATGATGGCGAAGATGATGACGACGACGAATGTGATGACGAAGATGATGACGATGGTGAGGATGGTGATGAGAAACGAGAAGAAGATGAAATGAAAAACCACGATTATACTGTTCTGATTAAAACTTTGAGTGCCGAAGATTCAACGCTCTACGATCGAGTCAACATTCAGAAATTCAAAAATGGCTGTTGCATAACGAAGCACTCTAATTCTCAGGAAGTGAAAGACTATAAAAGTGCTCAAGATAACGGTAAAGATAGTAATCATTATTCCTCTCTAACAGGGCTTTCTTACATGGATCCTACCAATAACTCTTCTGCTGACAAGTTTATAGCTTGTGATATTTTAATGGACAACCAGCCAGTAAATGACATTTTATTGTCCCCAGCCAATGAGAATGAAGATGTCATAATCTCCAGCCAATCATATTCAAGCAATTGTACGTCAGGTGGTCTCGTTACCATAGTTACAACCAATCATCTAAAAGGGTTCGAACCCATTGACTGCGACCTCGTTCTTGCTGTTAACAAAGGTCAAGATTTGAACAAACTTACCCAGATTCAAGACGTTTCATCGGCCCATGCCACTGACCAGTTGTGTCAGGCAAACGTTGGCCAATCAGATGGTGCAGGTCAAAATTGCCTCAACCAATCAGATTGCGACAAACTTAATCAGGTCATCAAATCGAATAGAATTAGGCCAAAATCGGATGGAATTTTGATATCTCAGTCTGCCAGCGAGCCTTCTTACAAACAGCTCAAATGTAGGAGTAATAAAAATAGAAATAATAATAATTTAATCACTAATAATAATAATAACAATAATTTAATCACTAATAATAATAATAACAATAAGAACGTAATTATGAATGGCGCTGAGACCTGTGTCAAGGTGAAAAGGAACATCAAGAAAGGTGATTGATTGAATGATTGGATGAATGATTGAATGACTGATTGACTGAATGAATGATTGGATGAATGAATGAATGACTGATTGACTGAATGAATGATTGGATGAATGATTGGATGAATGATTGGATGAATGAATGAATGACTGATTGACTGAATGAATGATTGGATGAATGAATGAATGACTGATTGACTGAATGAATGATTGAATGAATGATTGGATGAATGACTGATTGACTGAATGAATGATTGAATGATTGGATGAATGAATGAATGATTAAATGAATGTTTGATTGATTAATTGATAGAATGAATGATAGATTAGTTGAATGAAAAAAATTTAGTTAATATATCAAGATAGTAAATTGGAAATTTTCTATCAATTGTGATATATCACGATAATAAATAGAAAATGTTACATCAATTGTGATGGACAGCCAGCAAACGAGAAGTTAATGTTTAGACGGCATTTTCCCCGAGAACGGGGGTTGCCGTTTGAATTAATAGAGAATTATAATATAATGTAATGTAATATAGAGAATTATATTAATATAATAATATAATATATTTAATGTAATATAGAGAGTTATAATGACTTTAATGTAACTTACAGGCATGCAGACATCAACAACAACATCAACAACTACTACAACAACAACAACAACAACGTCATCAACAACAACAACGTCATCATCAGTTGCTCAGAATATTGATGGACTGCCTCACCAAGGGTTATTTATTATTGTTATTGTTATTATTTATTATTTTTGTTTTTATTGCTGTCGTTGTTTACCAGTTTTGCTCTATTTTTTACCATGTTTAACGTGCTGATTGGATTCGTTTAAATGTTTCGCTATGCTAATTAGATTAATTAATATTCATGTTATAATTAGATTGATTATGTAATTAATATGCGAATGATAATTAGCTGGTACCATGGTTCAATTGGACGAGTGGAGGCGGAGAGACTGCTCGAGAACCAACCAGTGGGCTCTTATCTGGTTCGTGTCAGTGAGAGTAATTCTAAAGATTATTCACTTTCACTCAAGTTAGTTGATTGGTTGGTTGGTTGGCTGGTTGGTTGGTTGGTTGGTTAGTTGATTGTTCTAATAAATTATAATGGGTTTGATTATGAGATGAATATAATTGTCAGTGTTGAAGTTTTCATGTTGTCTCACTTGTGTTGATTGCAATGAATGTCATTCAACTGTCTTTTACGTCATTAACCAGTTCAATCAATCAACCAATCAATCAATCAATTATTAATCAATAATCAATTATTTATCAATTAATCAATCAATTAATTATTTATCAACCATTCCATTCCAAAAAACAGAAACCAGTCAGGCTACTTGCACATTAAAATTGTCCACCAGCCAGCCGATGGTTTCATTCTAGGTTGCTACTTCTATTTGTTTATCTACTTATTTAAATGGGTCATTCTTATCTAGGTCAAGTTACTCGGTCGTTTTCATTCATTTAGATATGTTTTCGTAAGAATGTAGGTCAGTTCAGTCAATTCAATTGTTCATTTGGTTAAATAAGATCGCCCCAGCCATTAAATTATTTATGTAGGTCAATTGAGTCAAGCATTTAAATTTATTTAGGTCAGTTCAGTCAGCCATTCGACAGCATCTCGTCCATGATTGGCTTCTACAAATCAAACAAACTGCCAATCAGAGGCAACGAGAACCTCAAACTTCTTCGTCCGATGATCGTCGAGGTCCTCTGAAACTGTCACCATCGTCATCATCATCAGTTATATAACCATCATCATCTGTATTATCATCATCATCATCGATATTTTCATCATCGTTCGTATTGTTCCACTTCTTCCTTCCTGTCTGCAGCTAGCTCTCAAAAATGTTGAAAATTAATTTGTAGAATTCCAACTCGAACTTCACCGGCCAGCCAGTTAACTGAGAAATTTGAAAAGAAACACCTCACTGTAGAAGTATATAAGGTAGATGTCGTTTGAGTGAACTTGCAGAGGAATACACCACCAACCAACCAGCCAGCCAACCAACCAACCAACCAAACAACCAACCAAACAATAAGATTCAATATTACATGGCCGTGAACAACTGATCAGTTATAAGATGTGAGACGAGTGTTCATGTGGCCCTATCACGGTTTATTAAAATTAATGAAAAATATTTCAAGTCGAAGGTGGGTTAGTTATTCGTGTTAGAACAGTTCGCACGTCTGCCCGCAAGTAAAAGTACGGTCTCATCCCTTTGAATCAAATAGAATTACTCTGCTTGAATTGAGAATAACTTGACATATAGCAGCTATACAGAGCAGTAACAACTCTTCTAGTTCTTTCAACCTATTCACGTGAAACTGGTTTATCATGCGAGACTTGATATAGGAACTGTTTGGGTGTTGTTTGTTGGCTGGTATGTTTGGCGCCACCCTCCTCTCAACTGGAGTGATTCATGGAACGGTGGAGTTCAAGAGTTTTATTCTACACTGACATTCTACTCTTACCAGAATTCTACACCGATTCGCCAACTCATTCTTATCTTATCATCATCGTCTTATTGTCATCGTTACCATTTTACATAGCTATTATCATCGTCATTCGTGTTATCAGTTGTTAGCGTATCGTCAGTGCATGTCTTTACCGCCATGCCATAGTCACACTATCTTCATCACCTAGGCGTTCATAATCGTGTGAGCCAGCAGACCACCACCATCATCATCACCATCATCACTAGGTATGACATCATCACCATCACGAGGTATGACATCATCACCATCATCACTAGGTATGACATCATCACCATCACGAGGTATGACATCACCATCATGAGGTATGACATCACCATCATGAGGTATGACATCATCTCATGACCGCAATTGTTGCATCAGGCTAACATTATCGTCAAAATCAACGTTTTCGTCGTCGTCATCGTCTTAATGCTTGTTTCACCCACCGCTACGTTGTGTGTGTGTGTGTGTGTGTGTGTCGCGGGTATATCGCTGCCGTAGACCATTAAGTTTTTTCAATGTTCATTATCCGTCGGAAGAGGGCTGTTGGGTGAAAGTTTCTACCGAGTAACGTCGTCCTACCATCATGTGCACTGTTGTTAGTGATAATAGTAATAATAATTATTATTATTATTAACGAAATTAATAATAATTGTCGGCGCTGTAAGGCAGGCATAATAAACTTGTGCAATATAATGGATGCATTCATCATATATATACAAATTTATTGAAAATGCAATATAGTTTATAAATAGTCGTAAGTATGTGTTACATACATTTGTATAAATGAGTTATATGAATGAGTGTATATGTGTGTGTATATTTATGTGTGTGTGGGTGTGTGTGTATGTTTGTCTTAGTGTCTGTCTTTGTGTTGGTATATGTGTTTGTGGTTTTACTTACAAAATGTCCTTTTATTATGCATGCTATGTTATGCCTCTGATTCATCATTGCATTATATTTGATGTGTGTGTGTACGTATGTGTGTGTGTGTGTGTACGTATGTGTATGTGTGTGTGCGTATGTGTATGTGTGTGTGTACGTATGTGTATGTGTGTGTGTACGTATGTGTGTATATTTTTCATTAGCAATTTAATATTTGTTGCAGTGTCTATCTTTTTTATTTACTAGATTTCGTATCCATGTTTGCATTCTTTGTACGTGTATCTAAGTTTGTATGTGTATCTAAGTTTGTATGTGTATCTAAGTTTGTATGTGTATCTAAGTTTGTATGTGTATCTAAGTTTGTATGTGTATCTAAGTTTGTCCCTGTATCATCTAAGTTTGTACGTGTATCTAAGTTTGTGTGTGTATCAATTCTCTTTGCACGCTGTGGAATTTTTAAAGACGCACCGAGTACTCGGGCTTGCCAACCACATTGAGTATCCGGGCGAAATTGTGAAGGTCCCAAAGCCGAATCAGGCAACTCCCGTTCTAGCTCCTGTTATTTCCTGCTTCCAGAACGAAAGTCGCTGATTATTTTTAGCGGAAAATTTATTTCGGTCATCGTCGTAGCTGTTTCAAAATTAGAAATTGAACAAGAGATTCAAATGTGAGTGAATATGATGAAAAATTGGATAGAAATTAATAAATTTTTTCCCGTAGACTGTTTTTTACTCTAAAGAATTATTTTTTGTAATTTTCGAGGTTTTTCGGTCTTCACCCTTCAGCATTGGCCGAATTGGGGGAGTCAGTTATTCAGCTTTCGGCTAAATTCACTCACTATTCGATGCGTCTCTAATCTGTTGTATTTATTTTGTTTGAGTATCTCTACTCGTTTTGTATGTCTATCCGTGTTTCTTTTGTATAATACCTGTACTATTAATACCTTTTTCAATGTATGTGCTTGTTAGTTTGTTCATTTGTGCGCAATTAGTACAGTTTATTCTGTTTGCAAGTTGTTGTACTTACATACGTACGTACATTCATACATACATACATGCGTACATACATACATACGTACATAAATACATTCGTAAATACATGCATGCATACATTTATACATACACAGCACAAATCAATCAATCAAATAGATTTTAAAGCGCCACTTCAGCGATGTTCAACAAACAAACGAACGAACACACCTTCATTCATATATTAGTATATATTGTTACATAGTTGATAAAAAGCTATCTGTAGGGTTGAGAAAGAACGCTAGGACTGTAGAATCAAATTTGAAATATGTTTTTAGGGGCTGTCGAAGAAGAACAACAATAAAATTTACAACATAGAAACCCCTTTTATCAACAACAACAACAAAATCAACAACTTTGTGTTTTTTCATTTTGTTTATTTTCACTTCTTTCATGGTGTTATGTTGTTTTAAAGTTATTTAGAAGCATTATTTCCTTATAAATATATATATATATTTATATATTATATACATACATTCATTATATATAATATGTATTATATAATATATATATATATATAACGTTTTTGTTTTACATTTATATAATTTTTAAAAAAATTTTCCTTTATAAATTTTTGTCAAAAAACATTTTTACTTCTATATATATATATATATATATATATATATATATATATATATATTTCTAGTCTGGAGGCTATTAATTTCCCGAACTACCTATAAAAAAATTTATAATAATTTTAATTAAATATATATATATAATATATTTTATTTTTATAGTTTTTTAGTAATTTTTATTACGGTAGTTGTAATAATTATTATTATATTATAATTATTATTTTATTGTTATTTACTATTTGTTAAAATTTTAAATAAAAATTTGTATCAGTGGGTTTGGGCTTGGCGTAACAAAGATATGTAATCTTTGTCCAAACGTTTTTTTTAATTTGTTTTTTGTCTTTGAGAAATTTCGTTTTAAGAGCGGGCCGCCATCTAAAATTTAAACTTCTGTGTGCTTTTCCATGAAGACAAACTTTGTATTCACTAATTTCCTAATTTGAGATGAATTTTGATGGATTAAATGTCGAGTGGGAGAAGGTGTCTGAGGCCAAAGAATACATCGAGAAGCACAAACTCGAACAATTTTTTCTGAATATTACCGCTCTGCTGGTCTTTAGGCAGCCAAGTTTGTGTAGTTTTTAAATTTAAAGTTTGAAATAGTTATTATTATAAATAAATTAATAATATTAATTATTTTCGAATTGTTGTCATCCATATTGTATGTTGTCTGTCGGTGAGTTTATTTGTTTTGCATTTGAAAACAGTCAGTTAAGCCTTTACAGTTTACTAACATTTTACCTTACAGTTTACATAGCCATTATTATTAAATTATAATTACATTGCATTTGATTACTACATCTCCGTTGTTTAATTGGTATTTTATATTCTCCATTATATTTACATTTGCTTTCGTTTCAGGAGATCCATTTGCTTACATACAGCGCCAGATAAAAAAGTTAACGAAGCATTCACTAATCGAGGCAGAGGATTTGGGAATTCTTTTTGACAATTTGGACACTGGCAGGACTGGCTGTCTCACTAAAGAACAATGTGCAGTTGGTCTGTGTCTGGAGTTGTTAGTTGGATGATTGACTAGTTAACTGATTGTTTGGTTGGCTGGTTGGTTGTTGTTTTTAATTTATACAGCATGCTTCGATTGAACAAATAGTTGACATGATTACTTATTTTAAAAAAGAAATTTAATAAATCCTAATAATTGACTATTAGTTGTGTAACATTGTATAATGAGTAATCTTATTTAGTTATAAATTAACTTTTAAACAGCCCTGAAAAATTTAGGTGTGGGACCAAGCTCTCTTGATACTAGTTCTTCGTGCGTTCCCAAGAGTTCATTCATTGTTGACTGGTCAGGACTTCGTTTTTTATAACTACTTTTCAATATTTGGTTTCATTTTTAAACACTCATTTACCTTCGTTAATAAAGTTTGATCAAATGTAACTAAAAGTTAAATTAATGTTAAATGAATAAAATTTTTAGGATAAAATTGTCATTTTCTGTAAGTTGGAGTGAATCTGAATTGTCATAGATGTGCACTTTTTTAATTTTACGCTCTAGGCACCTAAGTTCTAGGCTCCCTTATGTCATAAATCTATGAATATTTTAATAACCGTCATTATTTAGTGAGAATTAATTTGGCAACGATAAACATATTTCCCCACCAACACTCTCAACAGTCAGATTGCTCTGCACGAGTGCTGGGATATTTTCACATCAAAGAGTTTTCCGTGACGACGACGATGATGATAATGAAAGAATTCATTCTCATTCATTCCCATTCATTCATTTATATTGCTATGCATTCCATTCATTCATTCATTCATTTACTGTTTTGATTAAGTTTCTTCTTGCTCACTTCATTCAGTCGTAAATTTACTGCAACCATTACACTACTTCACCGCGATGTAAACTGATTGAGAGTGAGTTACTCTTCATATTAATGTACTAATGCAACTACATTAATACTGCTGCTTCATACTACAATGATTAATGCCATTCATGTGGAAGCAATTTCCTTTTGTTTTTTTTGTTTTACCGTGTAATTTATTCGTCAAGCTGTGTCAAGTTGTTTATATTATTTCTGTTAGGTTTGTCGCATTTAGTTATTTTTAAACCTTGTTACATCGGTACGACAGTACTTATTTGGAAAGAGTTATATATTCTATATATATATATAATATATATATATATATATATATATATATATGCAACAATACAATCAATCTTCGTTTAGCATCCGGAGACCCAGTTCCCCCGAGGTAGGACGTTGTTTTATTTGCCATGAATTTTTTTGCGCCAGATTAGGCGATCAGTTGAATCAATTTCATTTAAATTTAGAGCTTTCATGTCTTGTTCGTTCGCTTGTCTGCGACCAGGACTTCTTCAGGCGGCCTTTGTTCCTATCATTTTGACCTGTTATAAAAATCGTATTTATTGAATAATCTGAATTGATATTTTTTTAAACAATAATTTATTTGTATTTCATTGTTTGTTTAAATGTTGAAAATTGTAGGTAAAAATTTTAATTAGTTCGGTACAATGGTTTTGAGGAAAATGGAAAATACCAACCGCTCCTATCATTCTGAGCCGCACTGTATATATATATCATACATATTAACAACCGTATATAACACTATATATAATCAATAACTACATAACTATATAGGAATCTATATAACCGTATATCTATATAATCCTATACATTATTTTATAGTGTTATACATGCAACGGTACAAGGCTCGTCTTTCTTGATGTTGTTGTATCATATTGTATCTTATATCATTGAATAAATTAATTACATGAATAATTAACTAATTAAGCTGGATTTGTACGACTATTTAAGCAAAATTGTTTTTCTCGTTATCTTTCGTCTAAAAGTGTTCATGCATAGCGTAATGTTGTTAGCTACTTTCGTACAATCTCTTTCCATAAGTATGCATGTTGTTGTATGTATGTATGCATGTATGTATGTATGCATGTATGTATGTATGCATGTATGTATGTATGCATGTATGTATGTATGCATGTATGTATGTATGCATGTATGTATGTATGCATGTATGTATGTATGTATGCATGTATGTATGTATGTATGCATGCATGCATGAACGTTAGTATGTCGGTAAAACAGCAATGTTATTATCTCTGGGTAATTCCCACAAATGTCAACAAAGGCCAACAATAACATAACTACGTCACTTCCGCTTTTCTTTTCTTGATTTATTTCCGTTTCCGGTTTCTGCTCCAACTTCCGCCACGCATCAATGGGTGAGTGATTACGTCGGCCGTGATGATGATGATGATGATGATGCTGTTAGTGATGATGATGACCAAAAATAAAAGGGCAGAATGGCATCAATCGTAGTGCTGGCGATGTTCATAATGATGACAGCCGCTGATATGATGGTGACGATGGTGGTGGTGGTCAAACGATGATGATATGATAGTGAAAATGGCGGGTGTGACGATGACTTCAACGATCATGAAGCTACGACGGCGACGACGATTGCATGAATGGCTAATAATAACCTCAGCGATTCGACAGCGTTCGAACAAACAAGCACACTAATGATGACACCAATCATTTTAATTATCATCATCGGCGTAGTCGTCATCGTCATTGTTGTTAGTAGTAGTAGCAGCAATTGTAGTAGTAGAAGCAGTTGTAGTAGTAGAAGCAGTTGTAGTAGTAGAAGCAGTTGTAGTAGTAGAAGCAGTTGTAGTAGTAGAAGCAGTTGTAGTAGTAGCAGCAGTTGTAGTAGTAGTAGTAGAAGCAATTGTAGTAGTAGAAGCAGTTGTAGTAGTAGAAGCAGTTGTAGTAGTAGAAGCAGTTGTAGTAGTAGAAGCAGTTGTAGTAGTAGAAGCAGTTGTAGTGGTAGTAGTAGTATTGAAAATGTAAAATTACACCAAGTATCTTAGCGTCTTCGTTTTATTATTTTTTCCTTTTTTTTTACGGTGGCATTGATAAGGAACTGGACGAAGGCGAGCAGTTGAGATCTGATGCTGCCATGTTAATCGTGCGGTTTCGTGGATGAAGAACTTTTTCGCCTTTTATCGGCCGTAGTGAAAGTCATTCAAAATGAAATGATACTTCTTAAGTGGCAGTCAGATATTGTGTCTAGCCCAGAGCGGGATATACGCCACCACAACCATCATCATCATCTTTCTGAGTGGATATTTAATAATAAGATGGAACTAATGGTGACATTTTGGTGGTCTGCAGTCGGATTAATTCATCAAAGTGTTTTAAAACGCAGTAGAAGATGTACCGCTAGCAAATTGTGTGGTGAATGAAGATTTGACACTTGGTGGCTCTAGGCAACTGCCTAGTTTGCCTATGCCTAAAGCCGGCCCAGGGTCTCGTCTCGAGTTAAGAATAGACCGTCTAGAGGCACCCGCAGATTAAGAAAGCTAAATTCAAATGAAAGCAACCTCTCCAGTACACTTTTGCTAGGAACCTTCTTTAATAATGTCTATGTAATGTAACATCAGTGAAGAGTGGATTTGCACGAAACGGTCAACAAGAGAGTTACTTCAAAACTTTACTAGAAGGTGCTCCGCGCGCCAACTCACGAATGATGGAGTTGAGGCTCAACCCTTGCAAAATTGTTTTTCAATACCCACCCAGGATTGCAAGGAAGTTTTAGCCACTCTTCCGACTTTGTTGAGCGCAAATAGTTTATGAGGCGCTTTTAACAAGAGGAAGAAAAGTTCCCAAGCAGGGATGTATTGGCACATCCGAAGTGCAATGGCCACATCTGGATACACGCACTGCGACTCGTTCACTCTCAACCATATAAATTAATTAATTAGAGTGTTTAAAATTAAATTTTGGTCTAAGGAGGGTGGCCAAGTAAGATTTAAGAAGCAACAGTTTGGAATTTAAGATGTCTGGATGAAAATCAGGGCAAAACTTTGATTTTTATTTAACTTGAACATTTTTAAATCACTGGTGCATTCACATTGGCTGTCTGTCTGCGTTAATAACTCTGAAATTAATTAATTAATTAAAAGATACTTAATGATAATTTTAATGGTAATACTATCACAACTAGCATTAACACACAATACAATGCCACACAATGCAGTGCGCATACCTCAAAATACCCGAAATATACCTGCTTCGGGTTCATTCTTAAGGATGCGAAACGTTAAATAACGATGCAAAAATGTATTTACACGATAGATGTGACGTAATTTGTGTGTGTGCGTGTGTGTGTTTGTGTGCGTGTGTGTACAGCCGTTTCTGTAGTAGCAGTGTGTGTGTATATATGTGTGAGTGCGTGTGTGTGTGTGTATTTACAACAGTTTCTGTAGTAGCAGTAGTAGCTGCATTAGTAAATGCAGTTGTGTGTGTGTGTGTGTGTGTGTGTGTGTGTGTGAGTGTGTGTATGCGTGTGGTGTGTCTTGAATGTTGGAAGATTATTCAATAATTGAGTTTGTTATGTAACTTCAAATAAAAAAGGTTACACAAAGGTTATCGGTGGTAGTAGTGATAGTAAAGAAGTAGTAGTAGTAGCAGCAGCCGAAGCAGCAGCTGCAGTAGTAGTAGTAGTAGTAGTAGTAGTTGTTGTTGTTGTTGTTGTAACAATAATAATTAAATTATTTGAAGATTCATTTTAAAATAAATAAAAATGTTAAAAATTAGGAAATGTATTGTGGGGAAATGAGAAATTTTTTCATCGTCACCATCATCATCATCGTCATCAGCATCATCATCATCATCGTCGCCATCGTCATCAACGTCATGATGGCGGTCGTGGTGACCTCTGCTGATCACGTGACAAGATCACGTGATACATTCAAGAACCGGAAGTGGAGTG
>NW_008703589.1:291198-293703 GCF_000326865.2 Helobdella robusta
ACAACCATCATCATCATCATCATCATCATCATCATCATTACGATAATGATGATGATGACGATGGTGGATGTTGTTGTTGTTGTCATTCTTGTTATCTCCTGGAAAATCTTATTTTAAATTTCCAACTAATTAAACCGATCAATAAATTCTTGCTAGAAATTAAATCCCATCATCATCATCATCGTCGTCGTCATAGTTATCATCATCATCATCTTCTTCTTCTTCATCATCACCATCAAATTCTTCTTCTTCTTCATCACCATCATTTCATCTTCGACCAGTCGACATCCTTTTGAAGTTAAAATTGAAAATCATCGCTAATAGATCTTTGCAAGTGTAAATATACAAACATGTTTATATGTATGTATGTATGTATGTATGTATGTATGTATGTATGTATGTATGTATGTATGTATGTATGTATGTATGTGTGTATGTATGTATGTATGTATATATGTATGTATGCATGTATGTATCTATGTATTTGTGTGTTTGTGTGTGTACACATAAGATGCATGCACAAGTTAGCACAGACTGGATAATGATTTATTCTTCCTAATGAGTTTGCTACAAAGCAAACAACAACATAAACCTCTGCTACTACAACTACTACTACAACTACCTCTGCTACTACTACAACCACTACCACTACTACTAGTACTACTACTACTGCAACTATTACTACTACTACTACTACTACTACTCTTACTTGGTCAGTATCATCAGTAGAGACAAATTTCAGTTTACATATTTTCATCAAAGATCATGCAGACGTGTTTTATTAGTTATTTCAGTGAAGATTGTCGTTTTTGTTGTTGTCGTTGTTGTTGTCGTTGTTGTCGTTGTTGTTGTTGTTATGCAGAAAACTTTGTCGCTTTATTTACACTAACATGGTTTCATTAATTGTATGTAATTGTGTTTGTCTGTGTTTATGTGTAAGTGTATTTGTTTGTTTGTTCGTTCGTACATACATATATACATACTTACATACATACATACATACATACATACGTACGTACATACATACATACATACATACATACATACATACATACATACATACATACATACATACATACATACATACGTACATACGTACATACGTACATACGTACATACGTACATACATACATACATACATACATACATACATACGTACTCACATGCATACTAACACACACACATTCAATTAATCTATCTCATTAATATTCATGAAATCTGTCAATCACACGTACGTTTGCTCCGCCTTTCTTGGGGGCCTTCCAGCCAATAGGAATCGAGAACGGTCGCATGATTGAAGGATGAACGAAGGAATGATTGAATTAGAGCCAAATAATTAAGAAACATTTTCAACTACTTCTTTCCGATTTTTTGCTATTATTATTATTATTATTATTATTTACAAATTATTTCAAATTAAATTAATATGAATAAATTAAGAATTAATGCGAAATAGTTTATAAATGAGATGAATAATCATATGGCGATGAGAATGGGGCGAGTAGCAGATTCGAAGTCTTCAGTGGCTGGCCTACTTCCTGGCTGGTGGTTCGCGTTCACTTTATGACTACATCGGGTGGATAGAGAATCTTCGAGATGTCTTCTTGATGGTGTGCCTCTGCCACCCCACCACACCACAATATACGCCATCCACACTGAGAAGACAAGCTGGGAAGGTTTGCCTAAATTTTAAAAAAAGTCAAGTCAAACAGTGTTTTTTCTTTTGGTTGAATGCACGGAGAACAAAAACATGCAAAGCAGAGCAAGAACCATCGTGCAATCATCATCATCACCTCCATCATCGTCGTCATCATCATCATCATCATCATCTCAAATGTTTTGTCATCATCATCATCACTTGAAATATTTTTATCGTTATTATTATTATTTTGCTTATCATTATCATCAGCGCCGGGATTGCCATCATCATCATCATCACGGGCCCAGGAAGCCGTCTCATTGGTTGAATACCTCAGCGAATGAACCAATCGGAAGTGGTTATTTGAAATGGAGGGCTCCCATTGGCTGCAGGATGTCGTGACGTATGTTATTAAGTTTTTTGATGAACTATTTTCTTCTCATGAAAATTTTGGGAATGTTTGAAAACTCAAAATAAAATTTAAAAAATCATAAATTGAATAAATAATTATCATTATTAAGCTAAATTAATTTAATTAATCAATCAACCAATCAATCAATTAATCGATCAGTCAATCAATCAATCAACCAACCAATCAATTATTTCGCATAAATTCATACTTTTTCATTTTAAATTACTCCAAAATTGAACAATTTAAAAGTAGATCAAAACAATCCATTGGATGTTATTTATCGGTACAAGTCTAGAATAATTAACTAAAATATATAATAATAATTAATAATAATAATAATAATTAATAATAATAATAATGATTAATAATAATAATAATAAGCATGGGAGCGTTAGAACGCGTTAACATTCCAAAACAACTACATCTCCGTGAGCGCTGAAAACAAATCTGTCAC
>NW_008703589.1:298904-301404 GCF_000326865.2 Helobdella robusta
GATTGTATTATTTAGACATATACATACACATACAAACAAACATACAAACAAACATAAAAAACACATACAAACAAACAAACAAACATAATAGAACACACATACAAACAAACATACACACAAACAAACACACACACAAACATACACACATGTAACGCATAAATAACAGCTTGTTTTAGTCACGCAACATCTTTCTATCTCTGTACAACACAACCACAGCCTAACATAAAATATACATACATACATACATACATACATACATACATACATACATACATACATACATACATACATACATACATACATACATACACACATACATACATACATACATACACACATACATACATACATACATACATACATACATACATACATACATACATACATACATACATACATACATACAATATAAATAATATATAACTTGGCGTGCAAACCTATTTTGCTCCTTACGAATAAACCCATTTTTGTTGTTTATGTCTCATTAATAATAGAAACATTGAGAAATACATAAATATATACAAACAAACCAACGAGCAATCATTCAAACAAGCAAAGGCGAGCACACTTTAAAATGAACAATTATGCTTACTCCCACTAGTCTGAAATTTTCGACATGTTTTAGATGGCTTGACGCGTCTAACCAAAACAGCCGCAAGAATTGAATCTGCGAATGAAAAGAAGTTGGTTATGCCGTGAAAACTGTAGAACGAGATGAAACTTGTTGAAGGGATTGCTAATTCAGATTTGTCGAAGCCACACTAGTGCAGTGATACTAAAAAAAAATTGGAGTTATTCAAAATGCAATTTGAAGAAAGGTGGATGAAGTTGCACCAAATTTCAAATGCGAGGTTTCGGAGCCATGGTTTAACGAAGAATTTGCAGAATATAAACCATATTTCTGAAAATTTGAATGAAAATATGAATAGATGACTTAGTATAGATGACTTGCATAGTATAGCCCAACCCTTTGAGAAGCAAATGTTAATGTTTGGCTAGAAAAAGCCAGAAATTTTGGAGCAGATTATTAAAGGAGAACATTGACAGTTCTAAGAATACGTGCAGCATGGCTAACGAACTCATCTGCAAATGTGACGATGATGACGACCTCCGAAAAGATTTTAAAAATTTCCAACAGAAAATTGAGAATTATTACAAAAAGAGATTTCAGCTCAACAGTTTTTAGACCCATCAACTCGATAAGTGATCCTTCAAATCCAACGCTGGATGAGGCTGCACTGACACCTGCTGTTGATTCACTCTGTGTCTGGTGAGTTTCGAATGCACCGCCTGGGTCCTAGAGGGGACCTAAGGGACTGTCAGTCGACACGTTCAATAAAAATTTAAAGAAATATTTATCTTCTATTTGATTTGCAGTTTTTCAAGTTTCTCCTTTATTTTCGTTCATGCATTAAACTAGAAGCGATTTTGAAAATCATTCATTCAGAGCCACATACACACACACAAACATGCACACATACAAACATACATACAAAGGTATGAGCATACATACAAACATACATACAAAGGTATGAACGTACATACAAACATACATACAAACATGCATACAAACATACATACATAGAGTACCAAACATCACATCATCCACCAGCCATCACTTATAAATACACCTGATCCTAATGAAATTTTCTTGTGTTTGTAGGCACACATCCGTCATACATTTATTAATACATACATACAAACATACATACATACGAACATACATACAAACATACATACAAACATACATACAAACATACATACATACATGCATACATACAAATATACATACATACACATTATACACAGGTAAATAGATCACCTGTATTAAATTTGCACCTCCACGCTGCTAATTAATTCATCGTCAAACATCATCTTCAGTGCCAGCGTCATCATCATCATCATCATCATCATCATCATCATCATCATTTTCCTCTTCACCATCATCATCATCATCGTCGTAACAATCACCATCATCATCATCATCAACATCGTAAACATCATCATCATAACTTACACATACAAACTAGATTTTGTATGTTTGTAATGATTTTATGATTTTGTACATACATACATACATACATACATACATACATACATACATACATACATACATACATACACACATACATACATACATACATACATACATACATACATACATACATACATACATACATACATACATACATACATACATACATACATACAAAAGATAGCCAAAAGAAAATTTTTCAATTTTCACTAATTACATACGTCATCAATAATTTAATCATCATCTTCTTCTTCTTCATCCATTTGTTCATTCGTTCCTATGTTCTTTATTTTTTTAATTAAATTTATTTATGCATTCACTCTTTAGTGAATTCATCTAATCTATTAATTAATTATTAATCATTAATTCATTCATTCGTTCGTTCGTTCGTTCGTTCTACCCTTCGTTCGTTCTTCCTTTCTTTCGTTCATTCATTTGTTCATTCTTTTTCCTCTTTCCGTCCTT
>NW_008703589.1:306404-335302 GCF_000326865.2 Helobdella robusta
TAATCATTCATCCATCCACCAATCCACCCATTCATTTATCCATCCATCCATCTATCCATCCATCCATCAGACCTTAGAGATAACCGGCAAAATCCGCCCCCTACTTGGACAGAACAACAAGAACACCTCCCTGGATGGCCAGTTGGCCCTTTTTGCCCTCTGCTGCCCCTTTGGGCCCCTGCCCCTTTCAGACATGCCCCCGAGAGATTACACGTTTAAAAGCAAGCACAAGATGGACATGTCTCCCATCACCATGGATCCAAGGTTCGACCGCAACGTGTTCCGAGTGTTCAGTTTCAAATGAAATCTAAAATACAATAGGAAATGGTTAATCTGGGTTAGGGTTAGGGTTAGGGTCGATCCTCTTTTGACCTTAGAAATAACCAAAAAAATCTGGTTAATCCTCTACTTTCAAATGATTTTCAAATTGAGATCACGTCCTTCTTACCAACTCTCTAGAAATAGACAGGACCGAGTCTGGAGACAGCAGAGTTCGACACGACTTAGTCATATTTGATCGCGAAATAGATTTTCAAATTATTCTCCAAAGCTACCGCCTGCAATGTACAATACAGTCTCACTTAAATCCGGCAGAATTTTTAGTCTCAATTCGTTTACAGATGGGTTCTCCCATTCATCAACTGCAAACAACTTAAGACCGAAAATTCGGTAAAATTTATGTGAGAATATGGTTTTTTTTACACAATTTCAGTTGAAACGGCAGACAACTTTTTCAGCTGCCACATTTTTGGTCCAATTAAACAGAATTTTATAACCCCAATAAGCGGTTTTTTTGATTTGCGAAATATAATTTGATTTTGTTACAAAAAGATTTGGTTCTAAGTTGCGGATGGTACTATTAACCGGTGGGCAGTCAAATAAATCGGCTTCTATTATGTTTAATAATAATAAATATAGTATAAAGAATAGCAAATTAATAATACTGATCTCGACAGCTATAATAATAAAAATAATAATAATTATAATAATAATTAATAAATAATTAATTTTCCCGGTAGAGGCAGACTGGTGTTCGAGTTTTCGGACGAGGAGTTATCGCAAATGGGCGGGTACGACCTCGTGCACCCGGATGACCTCAACTACCACGCTGCTGCCCACCTGGAATGTTCGTATTGGCTGGCTGGCTGGCTGGCTCGTGGTGGTGATGGTGGGGATGATTGACGTGTTCGAGAGGAAGATGATCGTGGGGGTGATGGAGATGAGGATGACGTAATTATCTCAATAACAATTAAAAAAAGCAACTCACACACACATCCACCTGACGGCAGTGATCAAGACGGGAAGTTCGGGACTGATAGCCTACCGCCTGATGACGAAAGAGATAAAGTGGGTGTGGCTACAGACGAGTTCAAAGGTCATATACAAAAACAGCAAGCCCGACTTTATCCTCTGCATACACAGACACCTCACGTAAGTTCACCCACCTTTCCAGTTCGACCTTGAAACATTTCGAACCAACCCGTTCAGCTACTTTGTTTAAAAATATTAAATAATAATATTACAATTATTTCTCATTTTTTTTAATTTACAATTTTGATTAGTCCTCTCGTTGAATCTTTGCTGCAGCAAATCAAATCCTCCATTCAAACACTGAAATTTTTGAACACGCAGTGAAGACGAAGGCATGGACCTGGTGAAGAAGCGTGGCTGCGAGTTCAAACTGCCCTATCCAATCATCGACGCAGACCCCAACGATCTGACCTTGTCCTTCAACAACAGCAGCAACAACAACAACACGTCATCACCTCACAGCAACAACAACAACATCAGTAACAACATTTTATTGAGCAAATGTTCCAACAACAACATCGCCAACAACAACAACCACGCCTCTTCAACGAATGGAGTCATCAATTCTGTCAGCAAAGCCTCACCAAAGTACAAAAAGACAAAAAACAACAACAACAACAATTCTCTGCTGACAATCTCAACAACATTCAACAACAACAACAACAACAAAAAGCAGAAGAAACTGCAACAGCAGCAATCGAAAGCCGAGTTGATATACGGTCCCGGTTGCAGTTTGGCAGGCATGTTTGGTCTGGGCACTTGCAATCTTTACAGCAACAACAGCAGCAACATCAGCTGCAACAACGGCATGAACGGCAGCAGCAACATCAACTGCTACAACTACTACGACAATTTCTACAAAGCGCAAACGTATTCTTTGAAATCAGAATTAACCCACCAGCAACATCACCAGCAACAACAACACCAACAACAACAACTTCTTCAGCAACAACACCACCAGGATCCTCAACAACAACTGCAACAGTATTGCAGCAGCAGGTTTGATCCAACGCTCTTCTACAGGGAGTACCAGTCCTTCTACTCGTCCCTACACGTCAGTGAGGTTGCCCTCAGAACCAGGTATGAAAAATACTACGACTTGCAGCAACAACAACAACAGCAACAACAACAAAACGATCAACACTTCTCATCAACAACACCTCTCAACAGCGGCAGCAGTTACTACACTGAACTGTTGGCACAGCAGCAACGACAACATCACTTCTACTACCAGCAGCAGCAACAACAGCACAACTCAACTGACTACAACTACATTGGCGTCTACCAGAGCAAGTCGTCACCAGCTTCATCGACGACAACAGCCACAACTACACTACCCAACGTAGAAAACAGCGGCAACAATTACTGCAGCAACAACACCAACAACAACAAACACATGTATGGCAGCAACAGTTACAACAACAAAACAACAAACGATAGCTCAACTGCAGTTTCAAAGTTCGTGAACATATTTGCCAACAGCCACCCGGCATACAACAACTATTACAACAGCAAAAGCACTACGAACCACAACAACGATAACAACGACAACGCCGATGATGATGAAGAAGACGAAGACAACAACAACAACAAAACTGCAAAATCGTATTTCGAATTCAACAACACTTTCGAAAATGCATTGCCCAGTTGCGTGTTTGCTAATTCCCACTTTCAACATCACAACAACAACAACAACAACAACATTAATAGCAACAACATTCACTACTATTATCAAAACAACTTCAACAAATTATTAAGCGCTCCAAACACGTTTTACAGCAACAGCAGCAGCAACAATAACAACTCGACAATGATCACAACAACAACAACAACATCAACAACAACAAAGTACGATCAAAAAACGCTAAATAGCGAAGGTACCGATGAAAAATCGTCGCCATTGTCGACGTCATCGTCGGTTGATGAATACACCGGAAGTGACGAGTGGGTGCGTCCGTATCACGTGAGCGTCGTTAAGCAAAATTATAAAAACAACGAACAGGAAGAAAACAACAACAAACTTAACAACAACATCAACAACAACATCAACAACAACAACAATAGCATCAACAACAACATCAACAACAACCACAACAACATCAACAACGACAGCAACAACAGCAACAACATCAACAAAATACATGGAGTTGCTACATCAGTAATTCAGTTGTCTTGCAAGAAAAAGTAACAGAGCAATATGATATTGTTATTTTGTGATTCGATTTTATTCACTCATTTATTCATTTATAAATAACATTAATGATACAAATTAATTAGAAATTAGCTAATTAAAATGTTGAAAATAAAAAAAAACAGAGTCATCAACAACAGCAACAACAAACCCAGCAACAACAACAATGTTGACAACATAGACAACAAAACTTCAACAACGAGTTTTAATTCTTGGCTGCGTTCAGACGTAGCCAACGAAAGAAGAACTGGCGATGAAAGCGATGAAAAAGAAAACAACAACAATAACAACAACAACAGCAACAACAACAACAATAATAATAACAATAATAATATAAATAATAGCACAAGTGTAAATGGTGCATGTAATGAAAATAATCAAAATAGATCATGTTAGTATTTGAGTCAGGGTTGTTAGCGTCCAAGTACCGATACTGTATTGAGACATTATCGAAACAGTATCGGTACGATCTTGATACAGAATCTGTACAGGATCGATAGAGTATCGGTACGACATCGGCGATACTTCTTCGGTATTTCGGACAGTACCCGATACCGCCGATATTTCTTAAGTAGTAAAAAAAACCGATAGGATATATTATTTTGATATATATGATATTTTTATTAATGGCAATCATTTAAATTTTCAAAGTTTAGAGCAGTTTCTAACTGGTGAAATTGATACAAAATTAAGTTTTTTCCAAGCCAATTAGTATAGTTTGATTCCTGTGGTTAATACAAAGCAAAAATCTCAAAAAAATATGTAACTTGTAAAACTGAATACAAAAATTCCAATTTAATAAACGAAACCACGGACTTTGAAATGTTTAAACTGTTGTTGGCGTCTAAACTTCGCTTGGCTCGTTGTAAAAATATTTTCCTTGCAATGTCACAGACGCACGTGGGGATTGTTGGCGATACAAAGTTTCAGTATTGTTAACAACCCTGATTTGTAAAACACTATTATTATTATGTTGTTGTTGTTGTTGCTGTCGTTGTTGTCAATGTTGTTGATGTTGTTGTTGATGTTGTTGATGTTGATGTTGTTGTTGTTGTTGATGTTGCTAATGATAACAAAAATCTTTTACTGTAGGTTATTTCTCATCAGAATCCTGGTGATCAGATTTTATTTTTGAACCACCATCATCATCATCATCGTCGTCGTCATAAACCACAACAAAAACAACATCGTCATCTGTTAACCTTTAACCGTTACGACGGCAAAGATGATGGCGATGTTGAAGATGATAAAGAAGAAGATGATAATGATAATGTAATTGAGTTAGATTTTTTCTAGAAAGTTCTAAATTAATCAACAATTTGAAGTTGAAAGATGGGTTGATTGAATGATTGAATGTATAAATAGATAGATAAATGGATAGATGGATGAATGAATGGATAGATGGATGAATGAATGGACGAATAAATGGATGAATTGATAGATGGATAGATGGATGAATGGATAGATGAATGGATCATATAACTTTCCTCAATTGAAAAATTCATTTGACATTTTTACAAACTAAAAATTCTCCCAAATATTAATAATTGTTATTTATGAAAATTTAATTATTCTTAAAATTAATCATGATAATATTTATAATAAAAATATTAATTGAATTATCATATTAAGCTGTATGTCATCAAATTTAAAGGTCATAAAATAAATTTTGAAAGATTTTTATTGTCACTGAACTTCGTGAGTTGCTGGCTATCAAAAGGTTTCATTGCTAGCAGTACAAACAACCCCAACAACACACGATCATTCATTATTTAAAATTTTCTTTATTAAAGGCGCAATATAAATGTTTATAATTAATAAATAAAATCTACATATATATGTGCTTGTATGTTTAACACTTCAATGCTCTCTTTTTTTCTCTCTCTCTCTCTCTCTCCCTCTCTTTAACCTATTAACCTACTGTAACAATTAATGACCTAGTGTAAAACAATTAAAAACTCATTGCACGCAAGCTTATTCAGAAATGCAAATAAATCAAATAAATTTATGCCTCTAGCGATGTTTCCGACCATCTTGCCAATTTAGTGCAACTTCAGAAGAATGTTGGAAGATGTCAAATGGTGAACAGTCGACGCCTTCAAACCTACCTCACAAAATACACCACTGGATGAATCAACAAAGGAAAGATGTGGGGGAAATGTTTATTAAAACTTTTAACTTTTGGTTTTCGTCAAATATCAAATATGAATAATTACGTAGCACGGCACGGAACACCGATGAAACCAGAAAAAATTCACGAAGACGAAAAGCAAATAATATGCAAACAACTTAACGAACCCAACAGAAGAAAATGTTTTACTTTCAATAACCACCGTAAATTAAATGATCATTTAGCAGAATTAGCTCTTTTAGAATTCAACTTAAATAATAAATTGATGGCACTAAGAATTCTGTGAAGAACATTTGAACCTCTCCGCAGTCACAATCAACGTTTCGGTGGCATTGGATATAAACGTATTCCGTAGTTGGTTGCACTAGTTAAAAATACATTTCACCATGGACCACTTTTCTCTGGGGGGTGGGAAGGATGTCTCTGTCTTAGAAGTCAGTCAGCGCAGTAGCAGTGCTAGGTATCTCGACCATTAACCCATCGCACCAACATTCGGTCTTCTATTCCCCTATTTCAACTTTTCGATGAATGAACTCTCAAAACATAATGTTCAGACTTATTTTTAGATGCCGTTTAAGTTTAAATCGACAAAATGAAAAATTTTCAAATTATTTAAAATAAAACATTCACTATTTTACTGTTGAAGTTATATCAACGACAGACAATAAATTAAATTTTTAGACCATTTGGGCGTATTGGAAATATTTCTTAACTCTTCGTTTTACCGCTTAATTATTATAAACCTGGTAAGTTGAATTTATTGATAGCGATAATTAGTTTTCGTTTCACATGATCTACTTGGCGGGCTTCCTCCTAGCTCTTAACCTCGCTTTTAAATTTCTCTTCGGCCGAGTAGTTTTTTTACCGGCTCTGCCTTTCAATTTGTTTTTCTTTTTAGGTAAACTTTTCTTTCTCTTCTTTTTAGCTCCAGGTTTAGCTTTTTCTTTATCCTGTTTTTCTTCTTCCTCATCATCAAAACCATCATCTTCTTCAGCTTTTTCAACTTTCTCCGCTGTCTTGTCCACAGTCTCATCTTTTTTTTCAGGATCAGTATTTGTAGTATTATTTTCAAAGTTGACATTTTTTTGTTTTTCGTTGCTGAGCTCCGGCACCGTCTGAGGTTCGGTTCCATCAGCAACTTTTTTCTCCTCCGGTGCAACTTGTTGAACTGCTGGAGGAGTTTCCGTTTCCGTTTTCTTTTTGTCATTTTTTCTTTTTTCTTTCTTAGAACCCTTTCTGCAACAGCAGAAGCAAGCGATGACAGCGCCAAAGGCGAGAAGTGCTAAAAAGATGTACAGAGGGACAAGTTGGCCGCCAGGTGCTGGCGTCGTGCTCCCTGTCCACCTCCTCCTGAAACTTGGGGAAAAAATTGACGGAAAATCCACGTTGTCTTCATACTGCCTGCGAACACGGCTGACGTGCCTTTGCAGACTGTGATTGGGTTTTCTCGCTGTTTTCAGCGGTGAAGCATCCGATCTTTCATCTCTCATTCTCTTCCCCTTCCCGGTTTCTGTCGCATTCGTTGAATTGGAAATGATTGGAAGAATGTTACTCTTATTTATTTGTTCCTTAACGAAACTACTGTTAGAATGTATTTCAAAATGATTGACGAAATGATTTGTTTCGTTGGAGGTGTTGTTAGAAAAATATTTATCATTTTTCGGATGCAATAAGTAAAATAATAGAATAAAAATCTGTCCAAAATTGAATGATTTATTAGCGGACGTTAATGAAAATTTATCGTGCATGTTCTGCGGCTGGTTGCTGATGTTTGACAGATTCATGGATGTCGTTATGTTACTTCTGAAAAAATCCCGCTCCGAAACATGATGCAATGCCCGTTAAAATTTCGTAGCTCATCTCAGAAGGACCTCATGCCTCAACTTCGACAAAAGACGACTGCTAGCTAGGCATGTTAGAAATTATCTTTACATTTTGACTCATAATAAATTGTTGTTGTTGTTTATTTACATAGAAGCTTATTAGGGACTACTAATTCTTTGCGTCGCCCCGACAAATATTACGGGACGTTAATTCTGGACACCAGCGAAAAAAATGTTCGGTTTTTCTGTTATTGTGCGGATAAAATGTCGTTTCAAAATTTAAGAAAGATCACACAGCTTGATGGTGTTTATTTGCAACATTTAAAATGATATAATATGTAATAATATTCAACAGTCTAATTTTTGTTGGAAGCAAGCAATAGTTCCATGGCATCTTCACCATTAACTACTTTTTATTTTCCACTTTTCCTCGAGGCTTTCGCGGTTTTGTTGTTGTTTCCGTGTTGTCCTCTCTTACGTTTGTGATGAGTTTTGTTTCGCTTTGCAGCAGCAGTAGTGGCTCGCCTGCCAGCGTCATTACCAACCTTTGCTTTACTATTTTCTGCCTTGTCATTACCAACCTTTGCTTTATTTTTTTCTGCCTTGTCTTTTTTTCCTTTTTTGTGATCATTTTCCCTTCCTCTTCTTCCTTTTTTCTTTCCAGCTTTCTTTCTTGCCACTTTAGCCGCTTGCTTTTCATCTCCTTTCTCTTCTTCATTTTTTTCCTGCTCTGCTTCTCCTTCACCATCTTCTTCCGCACTTTCAATTTTTTCCTTTTTTTCCTCATCATTCGTTTCATCTCCTTCTTCATTGTCTTTTTTTTCATCCACTCCATCCTTCTTCTCTCCGTCCTTCTCCATTTCTTCATTTTGTTTCGGTTCTTCAGTCGCTGGTTCTCTTTTCTTCTTTTTGTAGCAAAACTTCCAAACGAGATAGCCGACGAGACTGCCGATAGCCACCAGGAAGATAAAAGACAAGGCAGAGTTAGGCGGTTGCGGCGTAGTTGATGGCATTCGCGACCTTCTTCGTGATGTTTTTCGTCTGGGTCTTGTGCTCTTTTTTTCATCTTCATCGTCGTCCATTTCCTCTCGCTTCTTGCGAATGTTGATTAATTCATGCAATCGATTTGGTTTCTCATGACGTTTAAACCTGATGTAAAACTCCTCATCATGGGTAATTTTTTCAACATTTTGAAATTTCGTTATCTTTTCGATCCTAAATTTTATAACATTATCATTATTTGATTTAATTTTTCTTCGAAAAGGCCGATAGATACGTGTTGCAATGTATTGCAAACGTGTTGCAAACGATTTTGAGATATTTTTTCCGATTTTATGTGTGATCCTAGAAAGTATTCTGTTGGCGTGGGGCGTGTGTGAATTGTAACGATATGTGAACTGCGCGCTCCATTTCATTTTCTTTTTAAATTTCCACGGGTGTATTTTGGATTGTTTCAAAGGTAATCGTTTGTTGTGGAAATGTGCACTTGGTAGTGTACTACAACTCTTTGGTCTCATAAAATTCTTGAATCGAGTAGATTTATAGTTGAACTTTGCAGTTTTATTTATTTTTGTTTTTCTAGTTATAAATTTTTTGTTCGAGAGATATATCATTCTTTTATTGAAATTATTTTTAAAACTTTTAAAGGTGTTGTTCAAATACGTACTGGAGTTCTTCTCAAATTTAAAGAAAGCGCTGTCCTGCTGCATGTTACGATGTTTTGAAATGTTTACAAGAAGAAGAAGAAAATAACGGAAGGGCAACAAATTGTTATTGTTTGAGGGAAAGTTCAAGTTGGAAGCAGGATGAGTGTGATTTGTTCGCAGAAATGGTAAAATTCCATTACACATTTCTCACACATCTTTCCTTTATGTAATGTTTCCTATCGCAGCATATTCCATTGTTTGAAAGCATCAATTTCAAGTTACAAGCATATTGTAGATGTTGTTTTGTTTTGAATTTATTTATTTACTTGTTTACATAGGCAAAGAAATTTAACAACTGATGTTTATGTACAATATTTATCTAAAAGTAGCAGTTAGCAAACATTATGGGCGAAGGTACAAGATGTATAATTTTAGGCACTCATTTCATTACAACACAGTAAAAAAAGACGTTTGCTAGCTCTTACTAACTTCTTTTTTGTGTTTTATTATTATACAAAAATTGAAATTTTTTTCAAATGTTTGAGTTCTAGCATTTCTGTTTTTGAAAAAATAATCTAAGTTTATTGAGGAAACGGCGAGGCCCGGCAAGAAACCCTCCAGGGGGTGGCGCCAGAGGTGGTGCCATGGCGAAAGGATCGCATGGAAGAGGAGGAGAGAGAGGAGGATTTTCACATTCTTTTTTATGACGAAAATTGAATATGGTGGGCAATTTTCGCCAAGGTTTCCCTTTGAATCTTCCCAGGTTAAAAGCCGGCTGATGAAAATTTATAAACTTTATTCGAGGCCAGCGAATAATGCGTTTGTGAAAAAATACCTTCGCCGGTTTGCCTGGTCTAACAGGTTGTTGTTGCTTCTCTCGTCCACCATTATCACATTTCATTATAGCCATCACAGGTTTTTCACAGCAATGTTTTTTGTGAACGGTCTTCGCACATTTTTTTTCTTTCATTTTTTTACTGCAACAAAAATACCATAGTAAAAATCCAGCAATACAAGCAAGAATAAGAAGTGGAAAAAACCACGAAGCCCCTAATATGGCTGGAAATGCAGTTGTCGACGAAATGGAAGAAATATGTTGCCGGGCTGTTGTTATTATTGTTTTATTATCACAATCACTAGATGCTATTTGGCAGCCACCGATTGGTTGATCTGGTACTTTATTTTGCTGTCCAGTTTGTCCTCCTTGCCCTGGATGCCCTCCCTGTCCAGGAACTCCTCCCCGACCGGCAGCTCCACCTTGACCTGGAAAACCTCCTTGACCAGAAACTCCACCCCCTCGACCTGGTGCTCCTCCTCGACCTGGAAATCCTCCTTGACCTGGAAATCCACCTCCTTGACCCGGAAATCCTCCTTGACCCGGAAATCCTCCTTGACCCGGAAATCCTCCTCGACCCGGAAATCCTCCTTGACCTGGAAATCCTCCTTGACCCGGAAATCCACCTCTTTGACCTGGAAATCCTCCTTGACCTGGATATCCTCCTTGACCCGGATATCCTCCTTGACCCGGATATCTTCTTTGACCTGGATATCCTCTTTGAGCAGTTCCACCTCTTTGCCAGGGTCCTCTAGCTCTGGGTCTTTGAGGATTTCTGTCGTAGTGGTAGTCATCATAATTGCCACGACCTCTGCGACGTCCTCCTTTATTTTGCCCACGTCTATCTTTGTAATCATCTCCATAGTCGTATTTATAACTATTTCCAGTGTCTTCTTGATTGTTTTCACTGGACGGATAATCATCGTATGTGCCAGCATCATATCCCGCACCATATGGTGGTTTTGTTTTTCCTGGAGAAACTGTCTGGGTAATACCTGGTTGAAGTCTTTCTTTTGGTGAAACATTTGGTCTATTTGGTGTGACATTTGGTTTTGATGGTGAAACTTTTGGTATCCGTGATGGAACGTTAGGTTTTCCTGGTGAAACCTTTGGTTTTCGTGATGGCACATTAGGCTTTCCTGATGGAGCATTCGGTTTATTTGGTGAAACATTAGGCTTTCCTGATGGGGCATTCGGTTTATTTGGTGGAACGTTAGGTTTTCCTGACGGAGCATTCGGTTTATTTGGTGGGACATTTGGCTTTTTTGGTGGGGCATTTGGTTTATTTGGTGGGACATTTGGCTTTCCTGGTGGGGCATTTGGTTTTCGTGGTGGAACGTTAGGTTTTCCTGGCGGGGCATTCGGTTTATTTGGTGGGACATTTGGCTTTCCTGGTGGGGCATTTGGTTTTTGTGGAGGAACGTTAGGTTTTCCTGGCGGGGCATTCGGTTTATTTGGTGGGACGTTAGGCTTTCCTCGTGGGGCATTTGGTTTATTTGGTGGGACATTTGGCTTTCCTGGTGGGACATTTGGTTTATTTGGTGGAACGTTAGGCTTTCCTCGTGGAGCATTTGGTTTCCGTGGTGGAACGTTAGGTTTCCGCGGAGGAAAATTTGGTTTTCGTGGTGGGACATTTGGTTTCTTTGGTTGAGCTTTTGGAAACTTAGCTGGCTTAGGTGCGGCAGGAAATTTGGACTTTATTAATCTTTTCGCTCTCAAAATTGGTAAAAAACCGACCAGTGAAGAGAAAAAAGATGATTGGTCGTTATTGGTTAACTTTTTTGTCACACATTTTACGCTAGTGTTGTTTTCAATCAAATCGATTTCTTTAAAACCTATGGTTTCTGTTTTTATATCATTTTTCAACTTGTTAATAGTTTTTTCATCTGTTTCTTCAAAATTGATGTTTCTTAGATATCTGTAATAAATTAATGAAGGAATTTTATGAGCTCTTAGGATATAACCGAAAACATTATTTTGAATGAGCGTTGCTTTGGCAATGTAGATAACGAAATGAAGGAAGTGTTGCAGTTTAAAACGATTGTAATCTCCTTGCAGAAATTTTTGCCCCAAGGTCGACAAACTTGCGGTATCATTTTCAACATTTTCAAAACTATAATCATTTTTTGACTGAAGTTGATGAGGCCTTCTTGTTGATAACTGCAGAGTCCTGAAAAACATTCCAAAATCATTTTCACTTTTTATTGGCGATTAATCAGTTCTAAACAGTGCATAAGTGTTGTTACTATATCATACATATATATGCATTTATATATTTATAAATATATATATATTACAAATTTTTTATAATATATTTCAGTATATATATTGGATTAAGACTGTCAGAAATGCAATTATTGATGAAAATCACAGCATTTTCGGCGTTAGATAGCTTCCAATTTAACTTTTCGACTTTTCTAACGGTTAATCGGTAAATCATTTTCAAGTTTCTTTAGTTCAAAACCAAAATTTTTGTTTGTTTTATGCATGATAGAACAGAAAAGCTTTCTTCGGTGTTCTTTTACCATCTTAGGTGTTCAAATTGATATGCTGTGGTTGTGCCCAGATGCTCAAACATTTTTATACTGTGCCTATTTATTGGTTCCTTGTTTGTTCAAAGTGAATATTTAGTTTTACAATCTTCAACGTCGTAAAATATAACACTTTTACGTGTTTTCATTATCGATGATTCCTCTGTTTCTAAATTTATTGGTAGGAAGAATTCCAATAACCCGTTGTTGAAAATTTTTTATCGGATGTCTTTGTTCTATGAGTATAGTATTGATTCGGCTAGTCGTAAATTATTATGGCTGTTATTGTAATGTAAGATTTAAACACTGTGGTCCAAGATTTGTCTAGTAATTTTAGTTTTCTCTTTCATGTGATTCTTTATAGCGCCAGTTTGTACGTGCATCGTGAGTCTTCTCGATAACTTAGTCGTCGTCGTACCGATATATTCGGAATTATGGTGCCCACACTCACCAATATTACATTTGAACAAATATATTAGATGGCAATGATCCATTATCGATTTTGGTTTAGGGGAAACTAGTGCAGTTGTTTTGTTTTTCATCACAAGAGATGACGTTCTTTGGTTGGAGTAGAATATTCGTAGTTTAATACTACCATTCTCGTTGATTGCTTGGACGTTATATTTTATGATTCTTTTCATAATGTTTTCGTCCTGCTCGAAAGCGGTTGACATATGCTTCTTATAATATATTACTATGTTGTTTTTGTTACTATTGTTGGTTGCATTGTTGTTGTTGTTGCTACTTTTTTGTTCTTTGCGTTCCATTATTTTCTGGATCATGAAATTTTTAAATCCATTATTAATGAGCAGTTTAGTGATTTTATCTAGTTCTGTTCTCCTGCTTTCTATATCAGAGGAGTGCGTGTAGGCTTGGTTTACAAAAGCAGAGATCGTGCTCTCTAGATATGTTTGACAACATTCACTGTTGCCATTGAGACATAAACCTTTGTTTGTTGCTTTGACGTAGACTGAGGTTTTAAATTCATTTTGCACATTTTGTATTAGTACGTCTAGGAATGGTAGTTTGTTGCCAGTTGATTTTTCCATTGTAAGCTCTAATTTAGACGAGTTTAATCGTTGTAGAAATCTTGCTATTTCATCCTCGTCTTCATATGTAACAAATATATCGTCAACTTATCGGCAGTATATATTAGGTTTTAGCTCTGGTTCTTCTTTAAATATCATTTTTTCGATATGTCCAACATAGAAGTTTGCGAAGAGTACTCCCAATGGAGAGCCCATTGCTACACCGTCTATTTGCTGATATAGTGTGTTACCCGGGCCAACGAAAGGCACTTAGGCTGTCGATATTCTTAGTAGCGCAACTAGTCCATCTTTTGGAATTGGTAGTGGTGACTGATTGGAATTGTATATTCTATCTGCTATTATGCTGATTGCGTCCTCTACGCGGACATTTGTAAAGAGTGACTCCACACCCAAAGATGCTATTTTGGTGTTAATAGTTTTGTTTTATTGTAGACAATATATCTATAAATTCCCTACTTGATTCTAAAATCGAAAAGTTAAATTGGAAGTTTGGAAGTTAATTAAAGCCGAACATACTGTGATTTTCATCAATAATATATATATATATATATATATATATCGCTCTTGTATAACTTTATAGCTTTTTACTAAAACATTTGGAATTTTTTATTCTCAGGTATTGTTTTTATTTACAAAACGTACAAAGATACCGTAGTAGCATGCGCGCGTAGTATTCAACATTATGGAACAACAGCTAACAGACCAGTACAATAATAATCCAGTTTAACCTCCATCATAATTTGAACTCACTTTTTATCTTCTAGTTTCTTTCATTTTTTTCTCAATTCGTCAACAAAATCAAAGCCAGGATTATTAAAATATATAAATATTATTACAACTTATAATATAAAAATGAATATGTAAATAATAAAATAATTAAAAACCTCTACAGTGCGATGTCAGTGTTAACAAGAGAGCTGCTTAACAAACTTTAAGATGTGGCAGGCCCTGAGACCCTGCTGTGTATGGCAGGTAGTCATGAGGTGGTATTTTGAAGACTTGAGTTAGAAAAATTAGAAGTTCCAAAATGTTGAAACGATGAAAGGGCAACTCGTCAGTTGGACTTCGCACAATATTTTCAAATTCTATTAGAATGGTTTTTGTTCGCTTGTTCAAATTATGCCAGAGTTCAAGTTTTTGCCTTTTGCCTGTCATTTTTACCCTCTGAATTGGAGTGAGATCATCGTATCAAAGATAAAAATGAAGGGCAATATCAACATGCGTCAATACAAAACTACGGGATAAACAATAACAAAAACAAGTGAAACATCAACATCATCTGGACATGGACTTCACTAACTAACAAAAACACATCTATTTCATCATTTAAAATAACCAAGTTTGAATAAAAAGAACGATTGAATTTGCTGAGAATAAATTTGAAATGAAGTTAACATGAGCGATATCCTGAAAAGAAGCAACAAAGCAAATTCTGTCATCATTCTGCTAAACATTTCATCGACATGCCACCAGCAGAAAAACACTGGACTCTTGAGGGCACGAGCAAAAATAAAATAATCATTGAACATAATTTGAAAAAAAGACGAAGACGACAAAAAATTATGAATAGAAATAAACAGATTCTAACTACATATACCACAAAAGCACCGCATCTATTTAAGCAAAAAATGAAACGAATAAAGCAGATCATGATTAAAATGTGTAAAAAAACAAATTCTTGCAAGAATCGGGGCAGAGAGAAACATGGTAAGAGCAGCACTGATGGCAAAAGCGAACAAGAAATGAACAAGAAAAGCTCCAGAGAGGAAGACGACGAGCGACCGACAGCCACCAAACCCCACATGGTGTCCGTCTCACATCACATCGTCCTCTCTACGTCCATTCGCAAAAAATATCAACTAAATCCCGACAAAAAAATTTCGATGGTAATCGAGGAAGAAGGGAACGAAGGAGCTGGACCGACGATCTTCATGCTCGTCTTCATCGTGGCAGCCATCGTCGGAGGCTACATCGCCTACAAAAAGTTCTGCAACAAAAGTAACGAGGCTGGGACAACGGATGTCAAAAAATCCCACAAGTCGGCCAACGACGAAACATTAACCAATCAAAGCATCGATAGCGAGGTGTTGAGGCCCGCAAAAAAATTAAAAAAGTTTAAAAAAAGAGGTAAATCAAGAATCAAATTTTCCAAGATGATAGTGCCGAAGAAAAAAAACGAAAAAGAGTACGTTGTGAAGAATTTTGAGCCAGATAAAAAAGGCGTCATGAAGAAAGTTAAATTGAAAGTTAAAAAATGACGAGGCGAAAATAACATTGACGCAAAAAATTTGAAAAATCAGACGTTTGAGTTTCGTTTAAATCATCCGATCTAAACCCACCAAAGAGCCAAATTAGCAGATATTGTTAATTAATAGTTAGATAGTAATATTATATTAATATTATTAGCATTATATCCAACGCGAAGACGTTAAAATTTACGTTAACATTGTTAAGTTCGCACACGAGATGCAAATGGAAAACGAATGATTATCACACCGTAACCATTTCCAAATAAAATTCAAACAATTACATAAAATATTTTTTTACAGAAAATCAAAAAATTAAAGAAAAATAAATGTCAATTAAAATCTCATCAACATCGTCACATTACCATCATCATCCCATTACCATCATCATCACATTACCACCATCATCACATTACCATCATCGCCATCAACAGAGTCAACAACATAGGAACATTAATCTCTAAACAAAAACATTCTCTGGCCCAGTTCCCTACCGATTAACTTCACGTACAACTTCAATCTTTCTTCTTCCTCTGGACGGCCACCAGCTCTCAACCTGACGGTCCGGTAGTCCAAGTAACTCATCAGGGTATTCCTGTACAAAATGCCCACATCAGATATGTCTTCCTCTTCATTCATTTCGCCACCTGCTTATTGGTTGATTAATATTCAGCAAGCACGTTGATTGGATGATTGATATTTATCCAGTATGTTAATTGGTCGATTAATATTCATCTAGCACGATGTAGTATGGTGTAGAATGAAACCCACCCCTGACGCTTGTACACATTGTTTTAGAGGTTCTTAGTTTTAAAAAATGCACCAAACAGCAGCCCACTCGACACAACTTCGAACGTATCTTCTAACATTGTAGTCAATATTTAGACCAGAGTAAATTAAAACAAATTCTCAAATTTTTTATGAAAAATTACATGCCGATTGGTTGATATTCATCTAGCAAGCTCTTCATTGGCTGATTATTTAAATGGTCAGGTAATTTACAAGTTGAAAAAAAAGATAAATATAAGTTTCGCCTACTTTCTGAGGAGTCATCCAATCGCGAGTAAGGGTTGACTTGAATTAGCGGTAGACACTTTTCTATTGGCTGCCAGGAATATTTTTCAGGGCAGAGCAGATATGACGGGCTGTACTGACTCTGGAATATGTTAACATTCCACCATCATCATCAACATCATCATCAACATCATTACACATGAAAGCGGAACAAACCAATGAAGCTAATTCACATTAGCGTAATATTCCAAAATAGATAGCACAGGCAACCAACCGTGTCTCATAATCGAATCGCAGAAAACCGTAGAGATTCGTGATACGTTCAACTTAGTAAATAAGCTTTGAAGCAATTTCGAAATATAAGCACGCATATAAACTAGAATGAATCGGAACTTTTTGTAAAATTTGTCAGAATACAAAGAAAAATAAGTTACGGTGGAATGAAATAGGAGATAAATTTAGAACAAACAACTTCAAAAACGACACCATAGGTGGAGAAAAGTAGAAATGTTTCAAGTCAGCGTTCACGTTTAAGTTCAGTGGTTTAGTTCAATTCCTACGAATAATTTAACGCAACAAAAATAAGAAATAAATTTGTTTAATTCGTAAAATTGAATAAAATAAACTAAGGGCTCGACGAAACGACACTGAATGAAAACTGTGGTTGATATTTAACTGTTAAACATTTGTTTCGATAGCAATTTATTCAGATAGAGTGAGGACCCGAGTTTGATACTTTATCTATGGCCTGCCTTAAAGCCCGCCCCAGCCCTCCTCCCTACTGAAAAATATTAAAGTTAGAATCATAAAAGCTTATGTAGAAACTACTAAAAGTGTTTTGTTGTTCTTTATACTCAGAGAAGAAGTTTGTGCGAAGAAAATTTTTGAGCACAAAAACCCCAAATTTTGCCTTCATTAGCAAGCAATGTAAAACATTAAAATGTCTACCACCAACGCATCACCATCCTCACGGTCGTCACCACCTTGTATCTCATCTTGGGGCAGGAATGAATGTAGAATCCCATGTAATAGGATGAGATGATGTTGTCGTTGTTGTTGTTGCTTGTGAGTGTGTGCAGATGTCTCGTGAAGGCAATCTCCCTGTTGGCGTTATCAAGTAAATGCTTTTGCTTCATTCCTTTAGTTATTCATTCATATGCTCAATGTTTCACTTCCTCACTCCTTCATTCGTTCGTTCACTCTATTATTCATTTTCTTATTTATTCAGTCATCCTTTTGCAGATAAAGATTCAATCATACATTCAATTATCATCCGATAGACTACCCAACCAACCAACCAACCAACCAGCCGACCAACCAACCAACCAACCAACCAGCCGACCAACCAACCAGCCAACCAGCCAAACAACCAACCAACCAGCCAACCAACCAACCTGAGAGCAGCGTATGTACCTAGGGAGAGTGCAGAATATTTTGGGTCGTAGAAGAAATAAACGGACGACAGGCATTTCGTGAGGACATCGACGACCCCAACTGCGACCAACTCGCCATCCAGCCAGTACTGCTGGTGGAAGGAGCCCTGAGGTACCTCAGAGGAAGTAGAAGCAGATGTTGTCTGTGGTACACGGTGTGTGAATTGAAATGATGATGATGGTGGGCTGGGGTGGTGGGGATGATTTTCATCAAATTTCCTCAATTCATCATCTAATTCTCTAACTACGACACGATATGATAATTTTAGCTTCACCGAATCATTTTCACGTTATTATTAAAACAATATCATGAATATTTCTTCGTTCTTCAGTGCTTCCTGCAGACGTTTCAAGTTGTAATCCTAGAAATATCGTGTTTCTTCTTCTTCTTACCGTGCCTACATCACTTTTCAACATATTCTAATCATTTGCAATGTCCTCAAAACTCAACCGTGTATGAAGCAAACATCCCACTTTACAATAAATTAACATCATTCAACAAATCATACAAAATTCCGCTAAATCTGTGCCTTGTTAACTAATTAAAATTCCAAATAGCAATAAACTATTTATTTATTCATTCTGTCTTCTGTATATCCATCAATTCATCCGTCCATCAACTCATCCATCCATTCATCAATTCATCCATCCATTCACCAATCAATCCATCCACCCATTCATCCACCCATTCATCAATTTATCCATCCATTTTACAGGGATGGGTGAGTCGATGAGGAAATTTTTGAAGTTGGCGATGGAACCGTCGTCATCGCTGTGAATGTCTTTCTGATACAAGCGATACACCTCGAATGAAACATCCAGCAATGTTGATGATGACGATATTTTTTTTGACAGAGACTCACTTGGTATGGTTTTAATCTGTAAGTTTTAAAAATAAAATGGAAAATGAACGAATATGGTACCTTATAAGAATTTGTTGTCGTTGCTGGCACTGATGTGGTTGGTGTTGTTGTTGTTGCTGTTGAGGGGAGTAGTGGAGTGTTAATGAGGAATCGGGTGAATTGTTTTGTGGTGGGTTTCGAAGGTGGGTCGTTGTGGATGCATGTTTGGTATTTGTGGTAGACAGCGTGGCATGCTGGAAAGTCTGCTGCTGTAGCCGTGTCGTCGTGTGCGGCCACCATTTTTATCTGTTGCAACATCAACATCAACAACATCAACAACGTCAACATCAACATCAACAACATCAACAAAAATTTTAGGCTGGTTGCAGAGTGTCACACAGCAGCTACATAGGAGAGGAGTGGTTGTTGTGAATCATGTACTTAAGTATGTAAGCGTGTGTGTGTGTGTGTGTGTGTGTGTGTGTGTGTGTGTGTGAATGTGTCATGCCTGTGCTTATAAAAAAGTGAAAATGGAGATAACAACAAACTTCGAATTTGTGGGAAGGTTTCTCAATGATTTCCCCCAAAAAATCTTCCAAGGATTTTGGATGGTTTTTCATCTTTGCAGATTTTTGTTGTTGTTGCTGTTGTTGTTGTTGATCTTGTTGTTGTTGTTGATGATGTTGTTGTCTGTCATTAAAGACCACACTTGTTTCCAACTTTGATCAATGAATTATACTTTACAGAATACATACTTATTCATTACCTTGATCCTCATCTTCATCATCCTCATCTTCATCATCCTCATCATCCTCATCATCATCTTCACCATCATTCAAACCATCATTTATATTAGACGACACGTTAGTTTAACGGTAAACTGCCTGGTTGTCATTGCTACCTCACTGTGATCAGGTTCGACTGCAAAGAGATCCTCGCCTGACACAACTCACCAGAAAACGTTTTTGGCGTAGCTGGATTCTAAGATTCTAAGCTAGAATTCTGCTCGTAATTTTTCTGACCTGCAAAGCACTGATCTACAACATCATCATCGTTATCACCTCCATCATCACCATCATCATCAAAACCACCACCAATCATTTAACCATCACCACCATCATCACCTTCATCTGCTTCCTTTCAACTCTCATCAATTTGGCCTTCTTGCACGGACCCTTTGTTTTATCAGCCCCCACACCTTTTAAACAACAACATCATCATCAACATCATCATCATCATCATCTTGATCGCCATCATCGTCATCATCGTCGTCGTCGTCGTCGTCATCATCATCATAAATAATCCACCTGGTTTTGGATGAGCTGTCATTTTTTGTTGTTTCCTGAAGCCATCTTTAGCATCAGCCTCATCACCACCATCCGGCTTACTGTTCCCACCACCTCCACCACCGTCGGCATTGTTGTCCAACTCCATCTTATCATCACTTGCAACTCTTTCATCTCCTCCACCATCATCATTACTTGCAGATGTGGTGGTAGTAGTAGTGGTGGTAGCAGTCGTGACTTCATTATCAATTTTGTCCACCTGATCACTCTGGAGACCTTGGAAACTAGCATCATCATTACCATCACCTCTTTTCATCTGATGACCTTGAACTTGATGATGATGAGGAGGAGGAGGAGAATGGTGAACATTTTCGTCATCAACCGCATCCTTCTTTTCTTTTGGCAGAATGCCGTAGTTTATAAACCTCCAAGGATGATTTCAAATGTGGGAAAATGTAAAAATAATGACCAGGCTGGCAGCCAGTGCATAATCATGCAAGTCTACGTGCATGTGTGTGCCATTCACAACTCTCAGAAATACAGAAATTATAAATTAAAAAAATTAATGATAAAGAAATGTCTTACTTATTAAAATTTTTTATGATTTTTTTGTGGGACTTGTTCATCTTGAAGTTGACAGCATCGCATTTGATGGTGTACATCTTGCAGCATTGCACTTCCAGCCGCGGTTTGTATATATACTTCCCGCTCCTGGCCGTCAAAGAAATAACAATAATAATAACAATAATAACAATAACAATAATAATAATAACCTCCTCCAGCCTCTGTCAATTAAATCTTGGTAGTCCTGGCACGTCACTTGGTGGCCCCAGATTCCTGCTCAGTTGTTTTATGATGAGAATATTTAATCAAAATTCTATTATGGCCATGATTATATATTTCGGAGTGGCCAGTTGACTTTAATTTGTAACAAAACATCATTTAAGATTTTAATCAAATATAGATTTTTGAGTAAATCTGAATATGGATTTTGTTCTTGTTGTTTTAAACATCAAGCAATAATTATTATAATTATACAAATTTAAAAAAATTTTTAGATGCATAGTCTTTGAGTTTTGGATGGATAGTATTCTATGCAATAGCAGCATGAGTTATGGAACTCCTACCGACTGAGCTAACTAGGTGGCCAAGAGAGAGGATTGAAAAGTTATTTTTATAAATTTTTTAACAATTGTAAGTAGATAGATTAAAACATTAGAATAGATAGATAAGAATTAAATTAAGAGCAATGTTTGTTTAACAACTTAACAGCCTAAAGTTCTGCCAGGATCCATTTATCTATATCTCATTTTGCATTTAAATTGAATTAATAGAAAAAAATAAAATTTTTTAAACAAAGCAAAAAATAAATTATTAATTAACTAGTAAAAAGGCATTAAAAATGACATTTTTAAATTTTAAAAGTTGATTAAATAAAATTAAAGGTTGTAAAAAATAATAAAAAATAACACTGGGTGACATAAACGCCATCTTACGAACACAAAATAATATAGACCGTAAGAGAAATTAGTGTCTGGAGATTTGCAGTACCCACAACTGTGACCACTCTCGTCTGCTCCGAAATATTCAACGATGCTGACGCTACGGTCCGACATTATAAGTTTATTAAATCTTTTGCTGAAAATTTATTAAATTTGTTCGGTGTGCTTCATGGCAGATTTAAAAAGATTTTATGATTAGCTTGAAATTTTAAACATAAATTAAATTGACAGATGAAGTTCATATTGATCAGATGTTTCGTCTATGGAAAACTTGAAGAAAAATAAAAATTAGACTTATTCCTAATGAGTTTAATCAATCAAACAATTAGCTTATAAAGCGCTATTTCCGCGATGTTCATCAGCGCTTTTCAATAAATTTTGCAAACAGATGGGTCTTGAGATCCGCTCTGAACTTTGTAAGTGATGGAGAAGTAGTCAGAGAAGGAGGTAGAGAGTTCCAGAGAAAAGGGCCAGAAAAAGCAAATGCAGATTTAGCAAAAGAGTGTTTAACACGAGTTAAGAAGAAGTGAGAACAAGAAGACGATCGTAAACCCGGGCGTTCAATCAATCAATCAATGATTATGCTTTGTCCATCAGGGGACCGTCGAGGCCGATGGTGTACATCTAAGCATGCTTTTTATTTTCTTTTTCTCTTTCTAAAAACCTTTTCTATATTTGGCCAGTTTTATTAAATTCAGAATTCCATTAAGTAATGTTATCTATCCATTTCTTTGCAGGTCTACCAACTTTTTTCTTCCAATTTCTTTTCCTCATTAGTACCATCTTAATCAATCTGTCTTCTCCCATTATACAAATGTGTTCAAAAAATCCCAATTTTCTTTCTCTGACTTTGTCATAAACACTTTTCTGTTTTCCAAGTTGATTTCTGATGTTTTCGTTCTTTACTTTCTGCCTCCAACTGATTCCCAACAAATTTCGGTAACACTTCATCTCATATGCTTACAATTTGTTTTTGTCTTTTTTCTTTATTGTCCATGTCTCACATGCATAGAGCAAGCTTGGAAAAACGCAAGATTCTATCATTCTCAACTTTGTTTTTATAAATATATTTCCACTTTTCCATATTTCCTTCAATGATGCGAACATTCCATGGACTTTTGCTATCCTTCTGTCAATTTCTTGTGTGCAGTTGTTGTCACAGGTTTCAGGTTTAATTAATATATCTGATAAGTACTTATGAAATAATTTAGATTGAGATTTATGTCAAAATGTGCAAATTTAAAAAATTATTCTATATCTTATATAGGTAACCAGTGCAAAAGAACAAGATATGGAGATATTTGAGAAAAGAAAGGGGCACGAGCAACTAGACTAGCAGCAGAGTTAAAAGCTTTACTTGAAAGATAGAGTATAGAGTCAGGAAGACCATAGTAGAGCGAGTTACAATAATCAATCCTAGATAAGACTAAAGAAGTAACAAGAAGGAGGAAAGTAGGATCGTCAAGAAAAGGCACAAGTTTTTTTTTATTCTACGTAGATGAGTGTTTAGCCATGGTTTAGAATAAATAGGCCCAAATCTTACAAACTGTGTTGTAAAGTATTTAGAGTAGTTAAATACTTGAATAGTATTTAAGAGGTATTTAAATTACTTAATAAAATAGCTGTCTTTAGACCGTATTTAAATACTTTTGCGTGGTATTTGGTATTTGAAAAATTTAATTTCTTTGACATAAAAGTTGCTTTATCAACCATCTATTGTGCTTTTTAAAGTTAACAAACAATTTGGTGTGTTTTAGCATTAATGTCTTTTTTATTTCTAATGCAAACATTTATGAAATTTTCGGCAATGTAATGCGAGTGTATCTAAAATATTACAAGTGAAAAATTTGGTAATTTATGATCCTTTTTAATTAACCTGCAAATATTTTTAGCCAGTATTTAAATACGCGTAGGAGTATTTTAAACACTATTTAAATACCGAATTTTGAATAAGCATTTGCGAAGTAATTAAATACTCAACATTTGAATGCAAATAATCATAGACTGTTGGCAAATAAATAAACATGATTTATTTAATAAAAAACTAAATCGGCTATCAACTTTTTAGAGCCAACTCATATTTTTGTGTCAAATTCACACAAAACGTCACAACAAATAACAACAGAAACAAAAAAAATAATAAAAAAACTCTTGAGTATCAAGGTAAGAGTACCTCGATCTTTCATATTTTCGAAAATTATCTTTTATTGATTTAAGCCCAGGAGTGACAAAAATCACGTCGATAATTGCACTGGTTGCTTTGCAATCCTACTAAAACACTAAACAACTTCTAATGTACCAGCAGTCTCTTAAGACAGAGCACCACATAACATCAACAATAGCATCTTTAGTCAGCACATTATACAAAATATTAGAACGGCACCAGCAACGACATTAACAAAATAATTTTTAAGTGAAATGAGTTGTTGGTTGCATGTCTTTTTATTCATCATTTTCTGCCAGGAGATTTGTATTAGCCCAACCACCTCCACCCCGGTCCAAGCCAAAATTAAACATTACAAAGATAACAGGACCAGCGAGAAAGATCTGGAAGACCAGCTGGTTCCTGGCATGGACTCCATTTTTCCAAAAGTTAATTCCATCAAAGCTTTCATCAGCGTGCTGAACGGACAGCCCGTGTCAGTGACGGTCGTCTGCACAGCCACTGGAAACCCGCCGGTGGACATCACGATATTCATGCCCGATGGGGAGATGAGAATCGAACCGCGCAGCCATCGCAAGTTGGAATTCACTTTAACGCACACCTCCTACGTCAAGTCGTTCAATGATGCGATTGGCGTTTACAAATGCAAGGCCAGGAATAATAATGGAGAGAGTGAGCCGTACGAGACGCTCCTGAAAACTCAGATGACAACTGTGCTTCCGAGTTCCAGGGCAGCCAAATTTAGCTGCATCGGATGTTTTGTCATGCAAACCTTCCCCATCCATGCAACAATCCTCATCTCCCTCTCTCTCTTCCACGTAACAATCATCTCTAACTGATATAAATGTGACACTACTACTAGTAGTGGCAGTCTGGCTGTTTCGGAAATAGTCGGAGATAGAAACCATCTTACGACTCCCCAATCACTAAAATTTTATTTTATTCTTTATTTCTGTGTAAAGACCAGTTTGAAAATTTTTAATTTGTTTCAGAATATTTTATTTTACGTACTTAATCTTGAAATTCTGTATGCTGTCTTTGTTACTTTGCACCTGGACCTCAAACATTCCAAAGTTTTGGAAAGTTTAAAGAAAAAACGCAGACAGCATTATTAAATTAAATAGTATTAGTTTTCATCTTAATTCCACGCTCCAACCTGCTTTTTGACCTATAAGTGAATTGACGTCAAGATCAAAAATTCATCTCTCCCTATGTTCGTCGATGCATGCTAATAACTCTTCATTGATAATCTGCAGTTCTTTGCAGTTTAAACTTCAGAGGAAGTTTTTCCACAAGACGCTAGCATGCAGCAGTAAGGGAGAGTAAGTGTTGAACTTTCCTAAGATAATGAATTATAGAAAATTACTGCGAGGATTTCCATTGGAACTACTTACTTTGTGCAACTTTACTCCTTCCTTCTTCATCTTCCGAACGTGTTGATTCTATTCAACGTCGTCACCATCTTGTTGGAAAAAAAGTTTCTAAACTGACCAGCGATATGCGTTACTTTTGATAAATGAAGAATTTTGATCAACTTTTGTAAGTCTTGAATTTTAAAAGTTCTTTAAGGGTTTTATGGGATGCTTTTTTGAAAAATGACGAAAAATTCATAATTCGTTCAACACAAATTTTTTTTTTAATTTTTAGGAAAAATTGTGAAGGTCAGGGCAGGATCAAACGAAAAACAAAAATATACGCCACAAATGCTCAGAAGATAGATTTCCGATTCGAATCGCTACTGAATGTTCAATAGAACGCAGCTTCCTTTACCTAAAAATGAATCATTAATTATCTTTTAATTGAATTTATTTCTACACATTTATTTGACGAATTCCTAATTTTCTTCAATCTTACTGTCATTAATAAAAATACTAGCAGCTTAATTGTTTTGAAAAAAAAAATATAGAATCACCCGGAATTTAGATGCGAAAGAACCTGCAACTTCGAAATTGTACTAAACCCGTCATGCATTCCCTTTAAATTGCCAATAAAATAATTTAGTCTTCCTCATATTTAGAGTACATTTTACATTTGCCACTAAATAATTTAATTTCTGTTCTCTAAGGCATGGCGACCTTAATGTTGGTTTGAATGGCTGTTTGAACCCGGAAAATGTGAGATAAAATACAGTCAGTGCCGACGATGCCACCACTTCTTCATCAAAAATAAATGTATTAAATCATGATTTTAAATCACTTGAATTCAAATCTCACTCAACACTGGCAATAATAATGTTGAAAATGGTGAGCATGTTACAAGAAAAAATAGAGAATACAAGTGCTTGTAAGTTTTACGGACAAAGTTTAAAGAGGGCATGAATACTTCAATATCTAGCGAAACAGTCGATCGTCATCAAAGTCTTTTGTTGCTTTGTTTTTGTTTATATTATTCCGTGTACATAATCAATATTTTTACACAAAGATAGCCCGATGTTAAGTTAATATATTTCACACAAGTTTATTAATTCAGCTTCACTCGTTTATAAAAAATTAAAAAATATGAGAAACACCTTGTTAATCCACCTGATCATAATTAATATGGAGTGCACGACACCGGCCACAACCACAGACAGCAGGCGTTCATCCACGTGTCGGAGCCACACGTCGCCACCATGCCTTCTCGAATGCTTCTTATCCAGCAGCTGCGAATTGAGGAACTGCAAATTAAATATTTCATCCGACGCCGCATTCAAATCATCATCTTCGTCGTCGTCTTTCTCGCTGACCAGTTACGTCTTTGATTCCGTGTGCGTTCAGAGTTTGAGGCCATTTTTTTTTCAAAACCGAGAGATGAGAAAGCTGGTCTTCATAAATTGTGACCTGGAGGAAAAGCCAGATGTCCATTTGTTGGGTGGCCTGCGTAGGTTGGACTCCCTGGAGATCAGGGGCACTCCAACCTTGGATGTTTTGTGGCAGAACGACGAATTTGTGAGATCTCTCCTCAAATTAGTGCTCGCCAATTTAACTTTGGATGTTAATGGATTAGAAGAAGAAGCCAAGAGTCTTGGAATTATGTTCCAAGTAATTTTACAAATTGTTGCGTTGTTGTTGTTGCATGATATATTTTTTATTTATTTTATCAAAATTCGAACTTTTTTCATTGAATTACGCCACACATTATAAAAATAAACCGAGATGTTTAAATATTAAATCTTATTTCAACAGAATTTCACCTCCCTACAACACTTAACTGTTTATGGATCACCCAAAAATATTTTCTTCTTCAAACACGTAAAATGCAAACAATTAACATTTGTGACCAGTCAATACAAAAGTATAGAAGCGTACCTTAATGAACCGAATTTGCAAGACAACCTCACCTTGCCGCACTTTACAAACGGGACTAACTTGAGATTGAACGTTGAAGAACTTAATAAGTTTGTTAATATGACCTTACTAACTGTTTCATCGTCATCAACATCACCGCCCGAACCAATAACCATAAAAAAGCATGTACGGAAGACCAAACTGTCCAGCTTTCAGGTCGTCATCGCTAACAACTCGCATATCGATAAAAGAGAGACACAGCCTAAAGATAATACTTTAAAGTCAAAAAATGAGAGGAACGTGCAAACGGGTGCCGACGAGAAAATGAATTATGACGATGACGATCAGCCAGTTTACGACACGCGAGTCTTTCCCTACATCAACTGTCTCTTCGTTTTGCTACTCAAGAACAATTCTATTGTGGTCAAGTGTCAGGCCACTGCAGATCCACCGGCTGACATCTACATCACCTTCCCTGACAATCAAAGTCTCCTTCAACCGAGAAGCCACGGCAAAAAGACAATCACCGTCACCCACGTTGAATCAATTGAAAGGGACAAGCCAGTCTCAGGTAAGTACGAGTGCCAAGCTATCAACAACGACGGGAAATCGGAGGTTTTGGAGTTTGTGTTGCAAGCACCAACTGGAACGATGCTGCATTCAACCTTCTCATCATCAGCAGTAGCAGCATTATTAACATCTTTATCATTTCTTTATGATGGTCTTTTAATTTACTTTTCATACGAGGTGTTTTATTTATTGTTTGTTGTACGATAACCTGTCGAATTAGGAAATGTGCCATAGACGCAGTTGTAAAGAAGGGACTGCCTGCTAGGTCTCAAAAAGATTTTCATCTCGAATTTTCATCTCGAATTTTCAGCACGTCACTTTAACATCCGATAAACAATCAATAAAATTTGTAAACAAACAAATAACTCAAAGAAATAAATCAAAACAAACTGAAAAATAAATAAATAGCAGTGAGCAACATGACTTTTTTTATCACCAACCAAATCGATTTTTGTTTAAATGAACTCGCAATCATTAACTTAAATTAACATCACAAATTAATAAAGTTAACTTATTAAATTCTCGCTAGTAAGCAACTCAAGATCAGTTGATCGTTAATTAATTAATTAATTAAAATTAAGAAGTTAACTGGCGGACTGCAAACGACTGCTCTCAAACGATGGTCTTCGGCACAAGTAAAAAAATTTCGTTCATTTTCATCACTCCCAAAAAGATAATCATAATCAAACAATTAAATTCCGTACTATTATTCATTGTAATTTCTTGCAATCAATGCAGAATTTGCAGATAAAATATTCCTTACAAAATATTTTTTTTGTTAAAGAAAGCCAACCGAAACCTTCCAGTGGGAATCAGAAACCTCCAAGTGGAAATCAAGGAGCCCAAGGGGGAGGGGGAAAGGGCAGTCGTTTTAATATATTTGGAAAAAATAAAGTAGATGGTAAAGGAGGAAGGCCAGGTGGTGGTCAAGAAGGGGGGCCAGGAAGTGGTCGAGGAGGTGGTCAAGGAGTGGGGCCAGGAGGTGGTCGAGGAGGAGGGCCAGGAAGTGGTCAAGGAGGAGGTGGTCGAGGGGGGGGGCGAGGAAGTGGTCAAGGAGG